>NW_020837965.1:10780507-10790538 GCF_003676395.1 Aethalodelphis obliquidens | reverse complement strand
TTTGTTTGCTCCCCACTGCTTTCAGTAAACGAATTTAAAACAGGAAATGTCTTGGCTGCTATTAATTTTGTTCACTTCACTCTTTTTTCTCAGAGCACCTCCTCTAGCCCTCTCTTGAACACTCCTCGAGACTCTGATGTCCTGACAAAGAGGAAACCTTCTCACCTTGATATTTCCTCTGGTATTTGAACCATTTTCCTGTTCTGTAGGAATGGCTTCATCTTCCAAACACCTTTTCCAATTGATCCAGCGTTTAAGAACGCTATTAATGATCTGAAAAGGCAAACTTTTCTATTTTCTCTTGCACATAAACCCTCGCTATACTGTAACTCACACTTTATGAGTATTTTTCCAATCTCTATGTGGGTGCATACATGTAAACTTTTAAAATTCTGTATCCAGGGACTTCCCTGGTGGTCCAGTGGGTGGGACTCCATGCTCCCAGTGCAGGAGGACTGGGTTCGATTTCTGGTCAGGGAACTGGATCCTGCATCCATGTTGCAACTAAGAAGTCTGCAGGCTGCAACTAAGGACTCCGTGTGCTGCAACTAAGACCCTGCACAGCCAAAATACATAAATAAATAAATACTAAAAAAAATTCTGTATCCATTGCAGACTGATTATATATATTTGCTCCTTTGTTTAGTTTTAGTTATTTTTAGTCCTATCATTTTTTTCTTTCTAAATGAATGTATAGTCCCTCCAAATATGACCATTTTTCTCCTTGAAGGAAAGGAGACATAGCCTTAAGTAAAAGTAATCTATCCACTTGTGTTTCTCAGTGCCATCGGCAGGGGGCGAGACGGTGGATGCAGAACATGCTACAACATCAAATCTCTCTTTTTTCACAATTCACATCCATAATCATCTGACTCAGAGTTCATTTACTTCTCAAATGTCTACACGCCTTGTGATGGTTCCAAATAGAGTTACTTTGGGTACAACTACTTCTCATTTCCTAGATTTACAATCAAAAAAGTTTATTTATTTTGGGCTCCAAAGGCTGTAACTCTGACCTCTGTGTTTTAATTATCTGCTTTTGTGATCTTCTTTTTCAGTTCTGATATGTTTATATTTACCCTACTTGTCCTTCAAGATTTTACACAAAACCTCTTCTCCCTTTCCATGATTCCTCAGAAATGACAGATTCCTTGTATTCCTGAAGCACAATATATCATCCTAATTTCCTTTTTCTTTTTTTTCTGGACTTGAGTATCATTTACTATGGACATTTTTTTTTTTTGGTCTTCCTTCCTTTTAATGATTTATTCATGCTTTTGCTCTCTCTCTCATTCCCTTTCTTTCCTTTCTCTGTAAACTTCCCCCACGTCTGTGTCTCTGATGTGTACACTCTCTTTCCCTCAGCAGAAGCTCTTCTTTTTCTTTCTATACCTCTTGATCACCACAAGGTATTTTATTTACTTTCCTTTTTCTTTCTTCTTTCACCATGGCAACTTGAAATTATTCTCTTTTAGTGTTCTCTTCATCTTGCTGAAGCTAGTTTTTTGCTGCCTTCTCCCTCTAATAGCTCCTGAATTATTTTCCATATTTAGTAAGTTCTGGGACTTAGAGTATTTTAGTCACGTATACTTCCCTTTTATTATGATGTGCTTTTAGAAATTTGCATATACATGCCCCTTTTCATCATAAAGATCATAAAAGGTTCAATAACAGTGGCAGCTAATATTTATTGAGTGCTTACTAATATTTATTAATTGCTCACTAATATTTGTTAAGAACCTACTCTATTCTAGTCTCTCTGTAAAATGTTTTACCTGGCAGAATTCTCTGAGGTAGGTGCTATTAGCCCTTCATATTACAGATCATGAAACATAGTTTTGCAGATGAAACTGTACAAGTTAGGGTGTAGTTTGCCAAAGCTCACACAATGAGTAAGAGACTAATCTAGGATTCAAACCCAGAGTCTTCCCTCCACCCCAAAAATAAGCTTTGTTTAGGTACCATTATGATGTGGGCCAGACATGAAATTAAAAACTGACAGAGACCATTCAGGTAATGTGATATAGGTCAGATAGCAACATGGCAGCATGGCCAACTTGTTCATCAGAATGAGGCAACTGCCCCTCTGCTCTGGCTGAGAGCTGCCATGTGCTTGTGGAGAAGGAGTCAGTATTTGTCAGAGTTTCTGATTAGTTGAAACAGCTAGAAATCCAAATATTTTGTGTGTCAAACTTCCCATTAGAAAGGTTACTTCTAATTTAGAGGAAAAAAGAAAAACAGATGATGACAGCAACCCAAAGACATCTGAACGTGTAATGCAATCCATGGGCTTTTAATTGGAAGCTTCTCTTGTAAAAAAGATGTGCCTTCCTGGGTGAGTGCAGTCTCTTCATTTGCTGCTCCCCCTTTTTATTATGTCACAATATATTTTTAATGAAAGAAATCAAATTATTGAAAAATACATGAAGTGAAAAGCAAATTCCCCTTTCAATCTACTTCCCTTTTCTACTCTTCCTTCCCAGTTTAGATTGTTTCTAGACTTTTTGTAATTTGTTTTACTATGTCATATATGTAAAGGAATATAGGCAATGTATAAGATATGAAGCAGAGTAATTAAACATAATTATGAATTCACATCCTCATTTAAGTGATAGAACTTACAGATTCCATATTCACCATATGTAGAATACATTGTAACCATGTATTGAGTTTTGTACTTATTTCCTATGCCTTAAAACTATTTCTATTATCTATATTTCTAATACAATTAACTGTCTAGTTTTATTACTGTTATGCTTTATAAAATGTTATTCTTTTTGTAGATTTCTGTTTTATTCTTTTTGCTCTATACTATGTTTATAAGGTACTTTTATGTTGTTATCACTATAACATTAGTTTTCATTTGTGCATACAAGTCCATTGGGTGAATATACCAAAAACTTTATTAACCTATTATTTTGATGATTAACATTTACTTCGTTTCCACACTTTATATGTACAATGTTGCTAGGAATATTTGTGTCTGCTGGTGTCCATGAGCAAGAGTTTTTCTCAGGTATGTACTGAGCAATGAAAATGCCAATTCTTAAACTTGGTTACTCAGAGGATGGTCCACAGATCAACAGTATCCTTATCACCTGGGCACTTGCTATAAATGTAGAATGGTAGGTCCCTTCCTAGACTTAGTGAATCAGAAGCTAAATCTCAACCAGATCCAGGATTCCAGAATAGGAATAAAGATAATTTGTTTATTTTATTTCATTTTATTTAATTATTTATTTATGCAACATAGCACTTCCAGGAGGAAAATCACCTATGAAACACTTAACACTAAGAAAATTCACTCTATGATTGCTCTATTTTACCCTCAAAATATAAAAGAGGCACTCCATGTTTTGACTGTTTTATTATTTCTTCTAACTGGTACCTCTGGATACTGTTATATATTGATAAATGTAAAACTATTTTCCAACTGGCCATTATGTATAGATGATAGCTTGATCCGTGTTTCCAGCAAAACTTAGGCTGTCCTTCATATCGGCCCAAATGAAAAGCGTATAAAGGAAATTCACCTCTTTTTCCTTTTGACGCACTTCCCCAGTATGTCTCCCTTGGTCATAGATAAAATTAATTTGCTTAAAAAATACACACGCACAAACTCTGAGGTAGTTAGATTACTATCAATTCCAGCTTACACATGAGAAAACTGAGACAGAAATAGTTTACTATCAATCTAGGGTTAAAAAAGTAGCTACTGACAGGTCAGAGGTGAGAACTTGTTTCATTACTTATAGGCTGTTCTTGTACTAAGATATCATGTTTTTCCTTTGTTAGATATTGTTTATACTGGCAACAATTCTTGCAATGTAAACTATACATGGTCTTGAGATACTTCTCCCACATAATCAGACACTAAGCAATCAGGCATGAGAGAGTGAATCCGTCACTAGTACTAATATCACCCACTAAATTATGACCTACAGAACATTGTGATGATGTATTTGACTTTCAGGTTTTGAGACAACTAAAAAATGTTCCCTAAAACTTAAACTCTGTCTGCTTATATGAAAGTTATATTGGATGGAAAAAGAAGAGGGAAGAAAAATGATCTTTTGTTATTGAATAAATCTGTTATTTCTTCTAACAATTATCAACTATAAAGAGTAGAACACATATCACATATATTTATATCCGAATATAGTAACCTGACATATTGAACTACCATGATTTTTGAGATTTGATCAAAATGCAACTGTATATTTGTCTCATTAAAATTTATTTAAATACAATTTATTTATTGACATCCTTAGAACAAAAAATCAGATGAGATTATTCTACTCACTCTTGGAAATAAATAGCCCTATGGTTACTTTAAGGTAAAAACAAAAACAAACAAAAAACCCACCAAACTAGCAGCTCTGAACTTTAAATGTTAAATCCTAGATATTAAAAATTTCATTTTCACCCTAAAGAAAATCTTCTTTCCTCCCCCAAGTAGCTTCTGTCATCTTTGCTTTTCTGTCACTTTCTCTCCACTCTCACAGTTTCAGAGGGTAGGGAGAGGAGAATGAAAAGGGAAAGAGAATTTCTTGCTTTTGAATGAGGTCTTATGATGGCTTTCTGTGCTCTGTCCTGTGAGATGTGTAACATCGACACTTTTCTTTTTCCTTTGTGAAGTTCTTCCAACACTCAGTTCATGAATATTTGTGATTTCTCCATTTAGCCACTCGTTTCCCAGAGCTCTGTTCCATACAGACCTCTCCCTGTTGGAGACCCATTAATCTCCAAAGAATCTTGCAGGGCAGGAATAAAACACAGCTCCAGGAATCTCTCTCCCACATCTGGTCCATGGGCAGTACTCACACATCCATTACTTTGACTAACTCTTGGAATAAAGGCACATCGCTGATTCCTGAAACCACTTCTTTTTTTGCCTGCCCTCTCTGTCCCCTTGATTTTTAGGATAACGGTCAGACCCGCTTCGCCTGTGTCCCACACTCTAAGGGAGCAATCTGCACCCTTTAAGGAGTGTGTCCAACTCCCCTAAGAACCCTTCCAGTGGGGCAAGTAAACGTTCAATACAGCAGCATCTCCCTTTCTCTCAAATAACAAAAATAAAACTCTGGGGCTTCCCTGGTGGCGCAGTGGTTGTGAGTCCACCTGCCGATGCATGCAACACGGGTTCGTGCCCTGGTCCGGGAAGATCCCACGTGCCGCGGAGCGGCTGGGCCCGTGAGCCATGGCCGCTGACCCTGCGCGTCCGGAGCCTGTGCTCCGCAACGGGAGAGGCCGCAACAGTGAGAGGCCCGTGTACCGCAAAAAAATAAATAAATAAAATAAAGTAAAATAAAATAAAACTCTGCCATGAGGCCTCTACTCGTGCACTCTCTGCCACGAGAGAGTGCAGAGGATACCTCTGCACTCCCTGTGTGTGAGGATCTCATGAGCTGTGATACAGATTATTAGAAGGGTACTTTGAAAATCTGAATTTTGCTGTTATATTTTCCTTTGGTGACCAATACCTGTCATACTAAGGTTGACATACTAGGTTGGCAGAGATACTAACTTTTCCATTTCACATCCTTATCATATACGTAAAATCTTTGTTTTGTGAACTTTCTCAACTTCGTAAAAATCCATTTTAACATTTGGAGGGAGGAATGAGAGACGAAATTAGGGATGGATAAGTAGGCATTGCCACATCTCAGGTGTTAGGTACGCTCCCATTCAGAAGCCTATGTCTTCTTTAGCTATTCCAGCAGTCCAGGGAGGGAGAGTTTATCATCTCCATCATCTTGATGAGTAAACTGAGACTCCGATTTTGTTTTTTCCCCAGGATAACACCACAGATGAGTAGGAAAGCAAGGATCGAACATGTTCCTCTGAATGACTCCTAAGCCTGAAATAAATAGTATCTCATTTATATCCTTCTTCCTTTAGAATAAAATAATTTAAAATATGTTGTCCATCAACACTCCTCTCCCAGCCTGAGGATGTGCTCTAGAACCAACAAACTAGGCTCATATCTGAGCTGTTACACATGACCTTGGGCAAGTTACTTAACCTCTGTGTGCCTCAGTTCTTTATTTGTAAAAATAGGAATAATATTAATAATGACGATACCTGAATCATTGGCTTTTAAATCATTGCTTTTAGAAATAATTTTCATTAGCTTCACTGGGGAGCAGATCAGTGAAGCTCTTCACATTGTTATGTCAAAAGTCAATCTTATCATAGGGCTTTTATAGGTTAATATGTGTGTATTTAATAAAATAGTGGTAGAAAAAGAACAAGAAAAGATCACTGGACTTTGAGTCAGGATGCATGATGTTTGAATTGAAGTCCTTAATCCACTAACTGTGTGACCTTGGAGAGTTACCAAAATGACCTTTGTGTCCTCAGCCATAAAAAATTTTGCTTCCCTCAGGGAGCAAAACATCCCATCTTTCCATTTTATTAGGACAATGTCAACTGCTGAACATGGTGCTCTACATAGTAGAAGGGTGAGCAACCTCCATGCAACCCAAAGGCAAAATAAAGTTACAGGAGTTACAAAGTTACAAAATAAAGTTACATCCCAGCGCTGTCTTCCCAGGTAGTGTCTATCTGGTCTCAGTAAAAGAGTGAAAAATCACAAGGGACATGTGCTCCTGGAGTAGGCCTCATACACTCTAAATTCTATAAATAATATGGTATAAAAGGAGACTAAAATAGTCTCCTTTAATTTAGCTGCAGCCATATATAGTGCCGTTTAAAGTGTAAATATCTCTGGTAATATCTGTGAAGGTGTTAGAACTCTTGCACCAATAAGAGGGAGAGACTTCATGAGCCACACATGGCTCTTGAAATTAAAGATTTGGAAAAAAAAATAAATAGTTCTCTAACACACTGACCTTAGAGAATGGAAATGCTGTCCCATAAGACACTGCTTGATATTGTTTAAATATTAAATTTAGAATAACTTCTAGTTTTGTCGCTCAGAAGCTGGAGCTGCTGCTTAGAAAAGAATCGTGCTAAAGTGTGAAAGTTTGGAGATTCAGAGAAATCTTGTGGGTTTAGCCAGGTCAGCAAGGAATATCTCTCGGCAGGGTTTAGAAGACCTGCTTCGTTTAACAAGACCTTCATTTGTCACTCCTTAACTTTATAACTTTCAGAGTCCTCCAATTACATTTACCTTCTTTTCTTTCGGCAATTTTTGTTTCATGTTATAATTATTTATTCACCTGTTATCAGATGGTGAGTTGCTTCTAGCCAGGAACTGTGTCTTTTTCCCCTGACTTTCCTGGCACCAGCCAACACAACGCCTTCATGTAGGATAAATAAAATTTTTTTTGAAAGAATAAATATATCTTTGTACATATATATATTTGTTTGCATTCAAGAGACTAAAGAACGTAAAGGAACATTGACCAAATTCTTTAACATTAATCCTGTTTATAATTCTGCTGTTACTAATTCTTGTCGATAATTGATTTTGTGCTTAAATCTCACAAGAATAAACAATTTTTAGCAGTTCTAGAAAGTCTTAGTGTTTCCAAAGAAGCGATTGTGATCAGTGGATCAGATGTGACTTAATCTAAGGAATGACTATTCTTTACAATAGAAAAGCTGCGAAAAGCTTGATACTATGTGAATGCTTCCTAAACTCTATTTCAACACTTCTCAAATTGAACTCACTATTTTCTTCCAGAAATGTGCTCTTCCTTTTATGTTTCTTGTCTCCATCAACACATTACCTTTCCTCTAATCAAAGCTAGACAGTCCTGGATTATCGTTGATACCTTCTTTCTTGTCATCAGCCACCTTTAATGGATCAATTTTATGCTAAAAACTTTTTCATGCCTCACTCTTTCCACTGCCACTAACCCCAGCCTTTGTCATCTTTTTCCTACAACAATCTTCTAATTGGCCTTCCCTCTCCATTCTGTTTTCTATACTACCACTGGATTTATCTTTCTTAAATGCTAATGTGCTTACATTGCTTCCCAGGTTTAAAAAAATAAAATAAAATAAATGAACCATTTTTAAAAGCACAGATGTCTCCCAATTACAATCTGGTGCTTGCAGCTGCATCTGGCCAGGAGGTGTGTTTTGTTTGGTCCATGGTGTTTAAATAATATGTATTGGTCAACATTTAATAATTTAAAGAATTAACATCTGGTATTTGCTGTTTATCCTGAAAAAGAGCAGCTGGTAACATTGGATTGACTTTCTCTCGCCGGGCTGGTTTGCTTTCCCCACATCGCCACCAAATGCAAGGTCTCTCATTTCACCACAGTCCCCACCGTGCTCTATCGTCTCCATGTCTCCTGAGCAATACAAGCTTCCCTCAGCCATCATTGTCATAACTGTTTTATTGTAGTTTATCTTATACCTAAACTACTTCCTCAGCTGTATTCGAATGTCTTTCTTCCTTAGCACAGCATTCAAGGCCCTTACAAGTTAGCTTCATTCTCCTCTTCTCATTTTATTTTCCTCTCTTTCCCACCTTATGCTTCAGCCACGTCAGACTGCTCCCTGCTTCTAGAACATGCACAAGGCAGAAGTTTAGAATACAGGGTGGACCCAGACTGCCTGGGGTCAAAGGTAGTTTTTAACCTTTATTAGCTCTGTCATTTTGGACAAATCACCTAAACTCTTTGTGCCTTGGATATTTCATTCATAGAGTGGAGAGACTAGTGACTACCTCACGTGATTTTAATGAGGGTTTTAAGAAGCTGCAACAGATGAAGATTTTATCAGTTGGTAAATGCTCAGCAAACTTTAGCAGTTGTTAATTTTCTGCCAAACATTTTACTCCTCATTCACTTCATCTTCTGAATATCTAGCTGAATGCTGTACACATTTTCAATGCTCGGAAAAAGTTTGTGAATTAAACAGAAGTGAGTTCATGGGATTTTCTTTGATGAACCAAGTAATTAAGAGCTGAATTAATCTTAAAGAGCATCATGTGCAATCCACCTCCTGGAGAAGTCAACAAACAAACACATGTGGAAATGAAATAATTTTTCTAAGGACAATTAATGTGGCAGAACAGAGACCAAACGGCCTACAGGGTGATCCTATGCTTGTGCCTATTTTCTCTTCAATACATCCATGAGAAGGAGCTACATTCAAATGACAGTGGGGTCATGAAGGCGGGACTCCTAAAGGTAACTATCTGCCAGTATTATGTTGTGACTATGCAGCCGCCGCCAGCAAACCACATGTAAGGGGGAAGATGGTGCCACAGCCATCCCGTTGGGGACCATAATTTATAAAATTCAGCACCTATTTTTTTGGGAGACTCAGGAAGTCATCTCTCTTATATTTTCTCATTTTTGCTCTTTTCCTCCTTCTCACAATATCATCAGCTGGCACTGCCACATACTATGCATGTAAAATTGATAAATATTTGCTAAAAAACAGTTAAGTAATATGCCTAAGGACAATGGAAGTACTATTTGAATCTGGAAACTTCTGAGCTCCCTTCCCAGCCTCCTTTCATTTCAATGCACCACGTGATTGGGTGGCTCCTCATTACTTGGAGCTTTGCTCCAATTCTACTGAATTACTTATATTTTGTTAAGCACCTCTTACAATTCTGACCTTACTGCCCTTCCTTCATATCTGTATGTGTTTTCTCTGTCTTCTGCATCTTTTAAAACACAGCTGAAATGTCTCATCTTCTCCTGCCCCCTCTTTTGGATTGAATACTCCATGTCTCTATTCCCATAGCCCCATCTGCACACCCTTCTCATATCACTTGTTATATTCTGCTCTTATCTCCTTCTCCTTGGTGGAGGGAAATTTGTCCCACTGTATTTTGTGGCCCTAGTACCTAGCAGAGTTATCAGCAAGTCATCAATGCTTAGACGATATTTGATGCACAAATGTGTGAAACAAAAGACACAAAAGTCCCAGGAGGGCTTCCCTGGTGGCACAGTGGTTGAGAATCTGCTTGCTAATGCAGGGGACATGGGTTCGAGCCCTGGTCTGGGAGGATCCCACATGCTGCGGAGCAACTAGGCCCGTGAGCCACAACTTCTGAGCCTGCACATCTGGAGCCTGTGCTCCGCAACAAGAAAGGC
>NW_020837965.1:10772534-10780407 GCF_003676395.1 Aethalodelphis obliquidens | reverse complement strand
AATAAACTCCTACCCCCAACATCTAAAAAAAAAAAAAAAAAAAAAGTTCAAAATCCTGTTTATTTAAAAAAAAAAAAAGTCCCAAGAATTAGAACTTGGAATTATAGCAATAGATCATCAGATAGAGTGGACAAATTTGCAGGCTCTTGTAACAGCTTATTGCTAAGGACCCACTGTTGCCTGTCCACAACACTTATCCTCTTGTCATTACACTCACTGCTGGACCCAGTAGACAGAAATGATTAATTCCCAATAGAACTTTCTACTTGTGCTCTCGGCTATTTTTTCCACTTTTTATTACAAACTTAGTTTGCCCCTACTCCCAATTTTCTCTTTTCTAGCTCTGGACATTGTTTCAAGGCCAAAAAACTTTCAATTTGAGCAGAGGTTTGTAGTTTCTCCCAAAACTAAAAGCCAGCATATGACAACAAGAGGAAGAATTTCAACAGTAGCTGATCACAAAATAGATGTAATGTCGAGAGCACATCAATATTGTCAAGAGGTCTTGTGAGCATAGGTTAAAAATAATGCTTGGGGGACTTCCCTGGTGGCACAGTGGTTAAGAATCCTCCTGCCAATGCAGGGGATGCGGGTTTGAGCCCTGGTCCGGGAAGATCCCACATGCTGCAGAGCAACTGAGTCCGCGAGCCACAACTACTGAGCCTGCGTGACACAACTACTGAAGCCCATGTGCCTAAAGCCCATGTTCCACAACAAGAGAAGCCACCGCAATGAGAAGCCCGAGCACCGCAGAGAAGAGTAGCCCTTGCTCCTCGCAACTAGAGAAAGCCCACGCGCAGCAACAGAGACCCAACACAGCCAAACATAAATTAAAATAAATAAATAAATAAATATAACATTAAAAAAAAAAAGCTTGGATTAGAAGCCTAGAAGGTTATAAGTCTAGAGAATCTGTGAGTACTGAAACATTTGAAGGAAATTGCAACATCAGGGTTTGAGTGTAAAACCTATTTCTTTGGTGAAGGGAGGTGGATATGCTTTTTATTTTCAGCCTCAGACTATCTCTTAAGAAAGTCAACCCAAGACTAGGTGAGAATTGTGTGGCTTCGTTCTGTCAAAACATATCGCTACTTATAGGCTTAGGGATGCTGCCAATAAAATATTTCTTCAACCCCCGAGGTTCTACAAGAATAGACTCTTGGATAAGATTATTGTTAACAGCCCAAGTGTTGATATAGCCACGAGTTAATAGCTACTGGCAAACAGCAGCCTTTTTTGTTCTGTGTGAACAGTTCTTCCTCTCCTAGCCTGCCAAACTAAGCACATTCGGTATGTTTTCAAAGTGGCACACAGGAGGTCAATTCATTAATCATTCTCAAAGAGTGGGAAACAGAGACTCCTGTCTTGGAAGCCACTGGAAAAGTAGTCCTTGCTGTTTGCAGTTTCAAGCTAGTAGGTGATATTTTTCCCCCTAAAAATCCTTTCCTTCCATTTCTTGCTTCCTCAAGGGCGTATATATTTCTCATCTCTTTATGTTAGAATTCAGATGATGGTATCACCTTTGAGTAGACAATTGAGTGGGACTGGAGAAACAGAGGCATTTTTTCTTTAAGTCATAATGTACTTTATTCACATATAATGTACGAAATACCTGGTTAAATTTTATTTTTCCAAATTTCTCCCGCTAAGAAAGCCACTGCTCTGGGAGCACTGGTACACTCAATGTTTGGCAGCCACGCGTCTATCTTAGGTAACTGGGACAAAAGTGAAAATTCCCCTGATCTTTGAGCCTATCTTGAAAGCCTGGAATTTGGTGGCAGATGGATTTGGGTGGGAGGTCTGGCTCTACCTCTTGCCAACTAGGAAACCATGGACAACTTCTCAAAGCCTTGCTTTCCTCTTCTCTAAATGCATATAATTATAAAGCCTACCTCCCAGGGGAGTTGTGAGACTAACTGTGATAATATATGTAAAATACCTTAGCTCAGGGAGCAGAGGATCTCCGAATCTTCTCTTTCTTCTCCATCTCCTCTCCCCTCCCTCATTAATCTTTTTTTTCTCCTCTTTCTTCTCTTCTTCCTCTTCTTCTCACCTCTTCTTCCTTTGTTCTCATTGCCCACATCTGAAACACATCCACTAGGAAGTGATTCATATTTTAATTTATTTGGGTCTCTAAACAAATAAAAGTCAAGGGTTTTTTTCTTCTAGCCTGAATTCTATTTTCATTGAAAATAAACTCATTTTTTGGGTATGATTTTCCTAAGGCTTCTAACTGGAAAGGACTCCAGATTTTGGATGACACTGCTGCAGCTGGCTCTTTTGTGTGATAGTGGGAATCATACAGCTGAATGTCTAGTGCCATATCAGATGGAACACACATGAGCCTTTCCTCCCTGCTGTCCGGATCTCTGCAAAATGCCCTGTTTGTTTTGAAGGTCAAAGAGAGTTCTGAGCAGTAATTGAACGCAGAGCATGTAAGGCTTGCCAACTTTAGATTCGAGGTTTCCAAACCCGATCAGGCAACAGAACTCTGACATTTTGTTTGTTTTCATTTGAATATGCAACTCAAACATTTAATTGATTTTGAGCCTCCACGATATGTGTGGTTTTATCTTCCCTTACAAGTATCTCCTTCTCCAATCCTACCTTTGCTCTGGGTGTTCAGTTTTCCTGCAGTCCTTAACTTTCTTCGTCCCTTTACCTAAACATGTATCACACTTGTTAAATCCTTAGCACACTCATTATTTACAACAAACAAATAAACAAACAAAACCACTTGGGCGAACAGTTTTCTTTCATTTAATGCTGTCCTGTTTCTTGTGCTCTCTCCTGCAACAATCTTTGCTTTCTCGTATTTCCTCGACTTCCCCCACCTTGTGTATTCAATGCATGGCCACATTTCTCAAAGTGTAAGTCTGGCTTCTCGTAAGAGATTTTTTTTTTACTCATATTTTGTCCTGGTTAAGTTTCATCCAGTTACTGGAGTAAATAACCCAGGTCTAGCCTGGCCCGGGTGCTAAGGACATCGTCACCCTTTTCCTTTTCTCCGCGGGCCACCAGGTGTGGCTTTACCTTCTAAGCAGGAAGTGGACACCACACTTGTCCCCAAAGAGACCTGCCTGGTCCATGTGGGACTCCAACGTCTTCTCTGAAGAATCAACCGACTTTCGATTTCTCCAAGCATTTCTGCTATTTGCAATTAATTATTTTTTATACATGATTATTTTCTTTCCTTTTCTCACCATTACTTTCCCAACTCTTTATCACTTTCTTTTTAATTTCTTATGGGTATTTATAGCTCGTGCTTCTCACAAGGCCAAGGTAAAGAAAAGAAACAATTAAGTTCCATAAAAAAACAAGAACAGGGCTTCTCTGGTGGCACAGTGGTTGAGAGTCCGCCTGCAGATGCAGGGGATGCGGGTTTGTGCCCCGGTCCGGGAAGATCTCACATGCCGCGGAGCGGCTGTGCCCGTGAGCCATGGCCACTGAGCCTGCACGTCCGGAGCCTGTGCTCCGCAACGGGAGAGGCCACAGCAGTGAGAGGCCCGCGTACCGCAAAAAACAAACAAACAAACAAACAAGAACAGAAAAAAATGACAATCAATGGAAAGCATAGCTCAGTCTAGAAATAAAAATAGACTCTTTTAGGACACCAAACACATGTGAGGCAGGCCTCTAATTATATGTCCATGTCTCTACCTGGCCCTGAACACAGTACCAGACACACAGTGGGAGCTTCATATCTGATGAGTGGCTAACTGGATGGACTTCTTTTCTTTTCTTAAAATCAGAGCCTGACACAGGCCCAGTGTGATGTTTGCTATGCATGGGATGATTTCATGTTGGGACAAGATTCTCTTGACTTGGGCCAGGTTAACGGATGTTTCTCCACTTATAAATTGAATTATATATAACTTTAAGTGTAATAGTCGTCAGGCACATCCATACATTAGGAGTAAGACTTTAATGGTTAGGTATAATAATTACGTTCACACAATGGTGCGATATCTAGGATTCAGCCTCCGTGAGCAGAACTGTGGAGGGTGAAACAGCAGGTTCAGGGCTGGAGGCCTCACCCCGCAGAGCTCTTTTGAATCCAGTGATGCTGGTTCCAGATGCCCTGAATTTTTGGCTCTCACAGTCACCAGCTCCAAGACATTGAGGAAGAGTCTTAACCACTCTGGACCTTAATTTTTCCATCCATACAATGATAAGCATTAAAAACTACCTAAGCTCGATGAGTTCTTTTAAAAGTCTTCTGTATATTAATGTTTACTTTATTGAGCTACGGGTTAGTATATGTAAAGCACTTAGAACTATGACTGGAAAATAGTAAGTACAATATAATATTAGCTTGTGTCATAATTAGTAGTAGTTTTAAGAATTACTGAGGCGGCTTCATGTGCATGCTACCCACACAATCCGCGGTACACTTTGTAAATAATTTTTGCTCAGTAATTAGGAAGAGCTCCCACACATGAGATGAGCATATGACTTTATTTTCCTGGTTCATAGTAATTACGCAATGTTTTTGCCAGAAACTGTGCTTTTCATTTTTAAAATGTTTTTCATTACTTGTGGGGAATCAACATGCCCCCCTCCTTTTCCTTACCACCTTCTTCCTAAGAATAGAGAATAACTCCTAAACTCTCACTGTACTCTAGAAAATGCACAGAGACTGTATTTTCATTAAAAATCGTACATTTTCTGGGGCCTTCACATGTTTTCTAATAACTGCCGGGCTAAAAGACATTCTTGAAGTGGGTGCAGTAGGGGATGAAGCTGCAATGAAAATCTCTGAATGTTGTTGCTTGTGGGTGGTCCCTGCTCCCCCTGGGGCTCCACCTTATCCTCCAGACTTGCCAACTGCATTTTATCAAAGGGAAATAACCTCCAGGGTGGCATTTTTCTCCCCCAAATGTGAGAAAAGTCATGCCTAGATGAGAAGAGTTGCTGGACTTTTACAGTGGGTGGCGGGAAGGGCGGGGGGACAGACGATGAGATTCTTAACGTCTTTCCTAGAGGCATTTCTCTTTTCTGCTATTTAACCAAAGTGGTGCGGTAGTGATAAGAAGGGGTAACTGCATTCATTTAGCCTTTCATCAAACGTTTACTGAGAATTCATTATGGACCAGGCAACAAAGTGGAGCACTGAAGGGAAAGAAAACGATGCTACACAGTCCCTTTCCTTAAAGGTAATAGGGCAAAGCAGAGTTATATTTGAAGCATAATAGGTAACTTTTTTAAATGTATGGTATGAGGGGAACACAAGAGGAATGTCCAGTAGTTCCTGGGTGAGGCAAGGCTGATGAGCAAAAAAAGGCAAAGTACATTTAGGCAAAGTACCAACGAACGTAAATATAGGGAAAACAGAAGCAACATAGTTTGTAGGGAGCTAAAAGCAGAAGCTAAAGGAGGCTGCACAAAGCAGTGGATCAGGGGACAGGGCTGGACAAGAGCCAACTGTGAAGGAGCTCACCTACCAAGCTAAAGGGTTTGGAAGTTTTTCTAATTGTACAATGGGAAACAAAGTCTTTTAAATAAGAAAAAGAGGGAATCTGTTTTGCATCTTAGAAACATGAATCTAGCAACAGTTTTGAACCTGAGTTGCTTCTGTGTGTGTGTGTGTGTGTGTGTGTGTGTGTGTGTGTGTGTGTTTGGGGGAGGGGGAGGGGTTAGGTAGACTTGAGATAGGTTGACCAAATAGGAGGGCATTATAGTACTTCTACTGAGAAATGATACAGCTCTGAGCTATGATAAGAAACAGAGAAGTGCAAAGGATAAGACAAAGTAGAGTGTGAAAAGAGAGTCAAGAATGACCACTGACATATTCCTAGAAACACAAAGCCTAACCAAGACTAAATCATGAATAAAAAGAAAATCTGAATAGACCTGTAACTAACAAGGAAATTGAAACAGTAATAAAAAAATTTCTAGACAAAGAAAAGCCCTGGATCTGATGGCTTCAGTGACGGATTCTACCAAACATTTAAAGAATACCAATTCTTCTCAAACTTTTCCAAAATCTGAAGAAGAGGGGACACTTCCTAGCTCATTGTATGAGGCCAGCATTACCCTGATAACAAGAGAGACAAAGACACTACGAGAAAAGAAAATTACAGACCAATATCCCTTATTGAGACAAAAATATTCAACAAAATACTAGCATATCAAATTCAGCAGCATATTAAAAGGATTATACACCATGACCAAGTAGGATTTATTTCTGAATGCATGGATGATTCAACATATGAAAATTGATCAATGAAATATACCACATTAACAGAATGAAGGAAAAGAAAAAACACATAATCATCTCAATTGATGTAGAAGAATCATTTGACAAAATTCAACACCCTTTTATGACAAAAACCCTCAACAAATTAGGAATAGAAGGAAGCTACTTCAATCTAATAAAAGCCATAACCCACATCAAACATTGTACTCAATGATAAAAGGCTGAAAGCTTTTCCTCTAAGATCAGGAATGAGACAAACATGCCCACTTTCACTACTTCCATTGGAAACATATACTGAAGTTCTAACCAGAACAATTAGGCAAGAAAAATTTTAAAAGCTTCCAAATTAGAAAGAAGGAAGTAAAATTATCTTGGTTCACGGATGATATAATATTATATGCAGAAAATCCTAAAAGATTACACACCCATACACAAGAACTTGACTTAATAAAGGAATTCAACAAAGTGGCAAGATACAAAGTCAACACACAAAAATCAGTTGCATTTCTGTACACTAACAATGAAGAATCTGAAAAAGAAATTATGAAAACAATTCAATTTACAGTAGCATTAAGAGGATAAGATGATTAGAAATTAACTTAACCAAGGAGATTAAAGACTTGTGCAATGAAAACTACAAGACATTGCTGACAGAAATTAATGACTTTTTTTTTTTACAGAAATAGGAAAACCCTTCCTTAAAGTCATATGGAATCTCAAAGGACCCCCAAATAGGCAAAATAATCTTGAAAAAGAAGAACAAATCCTGAGACCTCACACATCCTGATTTCAAAACTTACTACAAAGCTGTATTAACCCAAACAGTGGCACTAGCATAAAAACAGATATATAGAGCAATGGAATAGAATAGAAAGCCTAGGAATAAATCTTTGAATATATGATCAAATGATTTTTGATGAGGATGTCAAGATCATACATTGGGAAAAGGACAGTCTTTTCAACAAATAGTAGTGAGAAAATATATGCACAAGCGAAAGAATGAAATTGTGCCCTTATCTAACACCATTTTTACAAAAATTAACTCAAAATGGATCAAAAACTTAAAGACCTAAAACTGTAACATTTTTAGAACAAAACATAAAACAAAAAGCTTCATGGCATTTCATTTGGCAATAATTTCTTGGATTATGGCACCAAAGGCACAGTCAACAAAAGAAAAAAATGGACAAATTGAACTTGATGGAAAGTTAAAAATTTGTGCATCAAAAGACAATATCAGCAAAGTAAAAAGGCAACTCACAGAATGGGGGAAAATGTTTGCAAATCAGATATCCAGTAAGATTATATCCAAAATACATAGGGAGCTCCTAAAATTCAACAAAAAACAAACAAGCTGATTAAAAAATGGTAGTAGGATTGAATAGACATTTCTTCAAAAAAGATATACAAATGGCCAATGAAAAAATGCTCAACATCACTGATAATTAGGGAAACAAAACTACAGTGAGAGAACACCTCATACCCACTAGGGTGGTTACTATGAAAAAAAAAAGAGGAAATGTTAACTATTGGCAATGATGTGGAGTGTTGACTTAAAAAAATATGCACAATGTGAGAGTTGTGACTTAAGTTTTATTGGGGGCAAAATGAGGACTGCAGCCCGGGAGACACAGTTTCAGATAACTCTGAGAAACTGCTCCCAGGAGCCGGGGG
>NW_020837965.1:10633525-10772134 GCF_003676395.1 Aethalodelphis obliquidens | reverse complement strand
CAGGTATTCTTTTCAGCCCTGAGTTTCCTCAGGGCTCACCAGCTCATGTTGGAGAGCTGCAATCATTGGTGACTGTGACATCCTTTGTTTATTGATATGGCTAGAAATATAACATTTATAAATATTCCATTCCATTTATAAATATTCCATTTACCAGGAGAAATTGGAATCCTTGCCCACTGTTGGTGGGAATGTAACATGGTATAGCTGCTATAGAAAACACTATGGCTGTTCTTCAAGAAATCAAAACTATAATTATCATATTATCCATCAATCCCTTCGGGCTATATATCCTAAAGAATTGAAAGCAGAGGTCTCAAAGAGCTGTTTGTACACCCATGTTCATAGCAGCATTATTCACAATAGCTAAAATGTGGAAACAACCCAAGTGCCTACCAACAGATGAATGGATAAGCAAAATGCGGTATATACATACAATGGAACATTATTCAGCCTTAAAAAGGAAGGAAATTCTGACATATACTACAACATGGAAGAAAACCTTGAGAACATTATGCTAAGTGAAATAAGCCAGTCACAAGAAGAGAAATACTATATTAATCCACTAGATATTTAGAGTAGTCAAAATCATAATGACAGAATGTAGAATCATGGTTGTCAAATGCTGGAAGTGGGGGCAATAGGGAATTATTATTTAGTGGGTATAGATTTCCAGCTTTACAAGATGAAAAGAGCTATGAAGATGGATCAACATTATTAATGTATATAGTATCATTGAACTGTACACTTAAAAAAGGTTAAGATGGTAAATTTTATGTTACATGTATTTTACCACAATAAAAAATTTTAAAAAAAGGAATGACCACCTCGATTCTGACCTGTACTGTCAGGTAGCTGCTAATGCTCATCACCTCATACAAGAAGGATGCGTTACGTTGGGAGATAATAGCCTCGTATTGTCCTTGTTCAGTTTGAGAAAACACTGGAATTTTCACACTGGCAGTCAGCAGTCTGAAACTCATACAAAGGGCTTTTGCTTAATATTAGGTTATCCATATGGGCATACATGGGCCAGTCCATAAATGCTCAAAATATAGCTGTAGAAATAAGGAGTGAGGGATAAGTGAAGTCATAAAGTAGGCAGTGCAGTATAGAAGGTAAGAAAATGGACCTCAGTGCTATGCTCTTTGAATTTACTTTCCATCCTCATAATTTACCAGCTATTTGACCTTGAGCAAATTTTTTAACTTCTCTTGAGCCTGTGTTCTCATCTGTAAAGTGGGCACAATAACAGTATCTACCTTATAGAATGGTTGTGAAAACTGAATGAATCAATCATTCCCTGCTTGGACCAGGGAATGACACAGAGTTAAGTGTCAGTATTGTTAGACTTTATTGTAATAGATGAGGGTCACCAGGAAATGTTTGTGGTGGGAGAAAACAAGAGCATGGAGAAGAGCACCCTGGGGAGCCCTAGCATCTATTGATGAAAGTAAAGGAATGAGCTGATAAAAGAGTGTAAAACAGAGACAGAGAGGAAGAATGAGACAATCTACAGTTAATTGTGTTGCAGAAGCCAGTGGAGAAGACATTTCCCATCAGTGCTTAATATGGGCCAATGCAGACACACGATTCAAGGACAATGTGGAGGAGTCTTTGCATTTGTCACCACTGATATTTTTGGTGGGATGTTCATATTTTCAGAAATATGACCACAATCAGAGTGCTGAGAGTGAATGAAGGACAAAGATGAAATACCTATGTGGTCCTCTCAAGAAACTTGAGAAGATGGGGAAGGAGGGAGGGAGGTCAAGGTGTAGCTGGAGGGATACCGAATGTAGGGATACCTATTTTTCTTCTTATCATTGGTAATCTTTGTTGCTTTTAATATGAGTCCTAACTATGCTTATAAAGTATGAAGAAAGAAATCTTGGAAATAGATGAAAGAGAAGAAATATATCAAGCAAGGTTCCTGATAAGAAAGAAATGAGAATAATTTTGCTCTCAGTGACACCAGAAAAACACGTGGAACATCTGCTTTCCTTACACTATCCATCCATCTGCAACCTGAATTCCTGACAAGGTCAGTACAGTCTTTAGTTTGAGATTTATGTTCTCTTATATCTGACATCCAACAGAGGTGAATTTGTACAAGTTGCCCCCCCCATTTAGTCCCACTGATTTAGTCTGTGTTGCCCAATCGGTAGCCATGTGGCTATTTAAATAAACATTTAAATTACATCAAAAGGTCAGTTTCTCAGTCACACTGGCCATCTATCAGCCTCATCTATGTCCCGTGCTGCCCATGGTAGGGAACATTTTCCTAACCACAGAAAGTTCCTTTGCACAGTGCTATTCTAGGAGATGAAATGAGGTCCGTTTCTCTCTGGGGCTTGTTTCAAAGAGGAGCTCCTGAAGCTGCTTAGATCCTCTCCCTGTTGACTTTGAACTCTGTGAACACGGTCGTCTATAGCTTGTTCCTCACCGGACTCAGAGTCTTTTATTAGTTCTCACTGTGGGATTCCTCTGTCTTTTCATCTTTAAGGGCACCTTAGGTTGCCACCCTTCCTTTTGGAATCCTATCCTCATTTGTCATAGGCCTCACCCTTAAAGAATCTGGTAAAATTTGGTAAACACTCTTTTGCTCATTGACTTTGGAAACACTATGTTAAACTGTCCTCTTTCCTGAGCACCATATTCTCCCCCTAGCATACACCCACTTCATCTTCAGCGCCTACCCCTGTGCTTCTTCCATTTGAAGTCAAAGGCAACATTGCAAAGAAGTTCAGTTTGTGGATTTTGGATTCAGATGGACCACCTGTCATGGCATTTTATGTGTGTAACATGGACAAGGTTCTTATGCTGGCAGAGCTTCATTTACCTTGTCGGTGAAATCGGGATGAAAATGGTACCTACTTCAGCAGGTTTTATGAGGATTGCATGACACAGATTTGTCAAATCAGTGCTATACCTGACAAATTGAATACTAGACTTCCTTCCCTTCCTCCCTCTCTCTCTCTTTCTCCCTTCCTTCCTTCCTTCCTTTCCTTCTTCCCTTCTCCCTTCCTTCCTCCCTCCCTCCCTCCCTCCCTCCCTCTTTCTTTCTTTCTTTCTTTCTTTCCTTCCTTCCTTCCTTCTTCTTCCCTTCCTTCTTCCCACCTTCCCTCCCACCTTCTCTGTGTCTCCCTCTCTGTCTCTCTGATCTGTTCTCAGGACTTTATCAAAGGTTGTATTTGATTGCACAGAACCCTTGAGTAAGCAGGATCTTAGGTGAATACAAGTTTGCTATTTGCTCTACAGCAAGAGAGCTGGAGGCAGGCAGAGGCGAGCCATGGTCCACTGGCTGGAGGACTCAGAGCCATGACCTCCATGACTTCTTGGTCTTTCCTTCATGCTCCCATGATTGCTGCTGCAAGTCCAGTCATCACCACTGTGATCCACTCCAAAAGGAAGAGGAAGAGCTTGTACTTGTCTGAGGAAGGAAAAGGTTCTCTCAGAAACCCCAAGGAATGTGGAAAGTTGGCTTTAAGCTGCCCTCCCTTCATTGTAGAGAAAAGCAGGAAAGACATTGGTGAGAATGCAGTGAAGCAAGACAATCTAAAGACTCGTCCACAAAGGTGAAATATGAACTCCTGTGTGTCCAGTTTTCTTTCCCACCCTTCACCCCTGTGGTTCCTCTGTGTCTTTATTTAGTAGAAATTCTTATCACTCATTCCAAGTAGCCCTTGTACCTTCCCCCACTTGTTTTGGGAATCTCACTTCACTCCCTTGCAATTTTAAGCTGGTATTTTCTACAGTCACCATGTAGGTTCAACAATATATAACTGATAACTTGATTTAAGTTATGTTTTCATCTGAATAACAGTGATTCCACTGTTAAAAACCTCTGGAATCAACAAGTCTTCATGCCTTCTTCAAAAAGTACAATCAACATCCATGTCGTTAGTTTCTCTCCACAAAGTCAGAGATTTTGCAAACTTGAGTGTGTAGACTTTACATATTCAAGTCAGACTGTGCTTAACACAGAGCTAAATACAATAACATAAAAAGCTCTTTTTATAGACAGAGGATCAACATATACCATTTTGAAATAATTTGTCTTCTTTAAGTCTTTTTCCATTTTTCATATTTGTGGTATCCACTTTTTAAAATATTTTATTTTTTTATTTGGTTGCACTGGGTGTTAGTTGCAGCAGGTGGGCTCTTTATTTGTGGCTCACAGGCTCCTTAGGTGTGGCATGTGTGCTCCTTAGTTGTGACATGTGAACTCTTAGTTGTGGCATGCATGTGGGATCTAGTTCCCTGAACAGGGATCGAACCTGGGCCCCCTGCACTGGCAGCATGGAGTCTTAATACGGTATCCACTTTTAAACTAAGTCAGACCTGTACATGACTGTTTTTAATATTTATTTGAACATATAGATGCACATTTGTCGATCTGTTCTTATATCATATCCTGGAAATGGTGAAAATACAATGCTCATTGTTAACCTCTTCATGTTTTATGGGTTTACTTATTCTCATAATTCCATTGTCTGCTATTTAAAAAGAAAAAAATATTAAGAAAAGGTGCATGGATTAGGGACAACTTGATACATTAAACACTCTCTAACTTGGGGATCCTGTGAATAATGTCAAAACTTATGGTACCATAAATAGTCTCGTTGTAATGTTGAACATAATATTGAACATAAAGTCAGCACTCCTGAGTAAGGCACTCTGAAGAATGTTCAAAGACCCACCATACTTTTAACTTCAGCAGTACCAATGCTAGAGTTACGAACATCTGTTTGGAACAGTTTTCCATTAAGGACTGTTCCTTTTACAAGGCAAAATCCGAAGTAAAATCACGTGCTGACCATTACATCATGCCTCAGACTTTCTACATCTTAGTAAGGCACAAGGTTATATGGACTTAACACTCCCCAATAAACTGTTGATAAAAGCTGTTCCATTTCACTCACAGTGGACATTCCTGGAGGTTGTGTGTGGAAAGAAGGACGTTTCAGCCAGACCCATACAATGGACACTGTATCTTTAAATATAGCTTTAAAATAAGATCTGTACATATGGTGTAGACCTCCACAAAGAAATCTCTGTTAGAGCACAGGGAGGCAAAAGAAATTGAATCCAAATAAAGCAAAACAACCTCAAAACAAATACGATTCACAAAGCAATTGGGAAGGGGATTGATTCTCAGAACCATAAATCACATAGGGGCTTGTGTTTACCCTCTGCGAGTCTTCACAAGGAGAATTTCTCTGAAGCAAAGGATTATACACCCAACAAAATCATGTATTAGATATGAAGGAGTACCAGTTTCAGTGGCATATTGGCTTTTTGAGAGAAAACCACCTAATCAGTGCTAAAAGCAAAGTAAAGAATGGGAACGTTTAAAAGCAAAAACACAGGATTTGGAATTCTGATTCTCAGACTCTTAATAATGTGACCATTGGAGTCAAACTGCCTAAAAACTTAGTTTTATTAATTAAAAAACAAAAACACTGTGATACCTGACTCAGGACTATTCCATTGTGAGAGGCAAATGATGACATGGGCTTTCAGAAGTGCTTTGTAGAATGTAAAATTCTCTAGAATGATTGTTTTGTAACTCTTTAAACAATCTGTAGCAGGAAAATAAATGACAAATTTTGAACAACAAAAATATCTAGATTTTTGTTTAGACTTTAATCGAAATAAACTACCAAATATTAAATATTTTAAATAGATAAAATATTAAATAAAATATTAAGATATTTCCCACAGAATTTCAAATACTGACAGTTTCTCAATAACTAAGAAGTCATCTGATTTTTCTGTATTCCCTTATATAGGCTATTTCAACTCAAAATAATTTTCTTTTATTTTTTGTTTCATATGGTATTTAAAACTGGGGCTACACATGTTACAAATTTCCAAATTCTACCCTACAAAAGTCCCATTCTTCCCCTTCACCCATTACCATTTGATAACCAAGAGATAAAAGTAGGTACTCAAGATGGAATGGGTAGGAACCCAACACACTGGCTTTAAATCATGAGGCATTCATGAGGAGTACTCTTTTCTAGTACAACAGAACAGTACTTAGAAGGAACTAAAATTTTTAAAGAAATTTCAAAAAGGATGCTACTGCTTTCCATGTTAAGGCTTTCTTACATCAAACTGGATTCCCTTCCCCCAAAATTTGTTTGCTCTCATGAGGTCACATAGATTATTATTCCAAAAAGGGATGAACTCTCCTAATAATCCAAGTTTATTTTAATGCAATTACTAGGCCTGTGAGATGTCTCTGACTTAATGCTTTTCTATAGTCTGTTCTGTGCTATCCCATACTATAGCCACCAGCCACATGGTTCTTCAAATCAAATTTTAAATTAACTAAAATTAACTAAAATTTAAAACCTCATTTCTTTAGTCATGCTATCAATATTTCAATTGCCACTCATATGTGCCTAGAGGACTACCATATTGATTACTGTTGTAGAACGTTTTCTTTAATACAGAAAGTTTTATTGGGCGGTGTCACTTGTCTAGCTTCTCTCTTTTTGTTCCATGATACCTTTGAATTTAAAAAAATAAAAGAAATAAGTTTAAAAAAATCACGTATAGTAACAAAAAGTTCAGATCTGGGAAGGACAGGAAAAACTAGGGGTTTGACTCAGATTTCTGCCTTTTTCCAGGTGAGACCATGTCCTTCATATTTACATGGTGAAACAACTCAGGCCCAGAAACACCAGATGACTGGATCAAATTCTAAGTGAAAGGGTATTAGGCAAGAGATTTGAACTTGGGTGCCTTTTTTTTTATTGCGGTGTTTCTTTCACAATTTCACACTGCTTCTTCTCCATTCATCATGCACCTTTAAAAGACAAACTGCAACAGACTTCAATTTTATTGACTTTGATGACAATCCCTTATGGAATTTTAAAGGTAGTAAGAATACGTCTATGAAAACACATTCACAATAAAGCCATAAACAAAAATACCACCTCATTATCATAGATGATCCATAAAAGAATAATGGTTAAAATTATTGTGTATCTATATTCTGCACACAGCAACGCAGATCTTAGGTATGTCATTTCACTACCATACATGACAAGCCTATAAATAAGCATTACTGTGCCAATTTCATAGACGAAGGAACCAAAACTTAAAAAGGTTAAGAAGTATGCCTAAGATCACAAAGCTAGAAAGCAACAGATGTCCTAAGATTCAAATCCAGGTGTTTGACTCTTCAAAACTCATTTCCCCTATCAGAGCACTCTACAGATAATCACCTGTGAAGAATGAGCTGGGGAAAATGTGCCCTAAGTTTTTACCCATCTCTAACATTGCATAAAGGTTTTGCATGTGAGGGTGTGTGTGTGTGTGTGTGTGTGTGTGTGTGTGTGTGTGTGTGTGTGTGTGAGACAGAACACTATTTTTCATAGTGTTCATATATTTTTGCTCAAATTTCCATCTTGACTGACCTGTTCCAGGGAAATTAATTCATATGACAAAGATAATAGAAGAGGGGAAAGGGGAAAGAGGTAAAAACAACAAGGATTTATCAGTTAATTATGGATAAATTTCTCAAATATAAAAAGCAAACAATTCCTAACTGCTGTCCTTGTTCCAACTCCTCCTCTTCCTCTCTGTCTCTCTCTCTCATTCTTTCTTTCTCTCTTATAATCATTCTGAGAAAGAAGAATCCAGTTTTATACGTGTTGGTAATATTTATATCCAACAGGAGTGATTTGTTTTATGAATAGCAGTATAAATGTAATACTCATTTGTTCCTTTCTATAACAAAACAATCACATTTATTGAGTATTACTTATGTTATAGAAATCATGCCAAGTTTTAGGTATAGGAAGGTAAATTCAATAACATCTGTAGACTAAAGGGCATATCTAGCATGTAAAATAAATAATGAATTTAAACAATCCCAAAGTAAATGATAACAGCACAGTAAAAACCTTTAAAAAAAAATTCTGGGACAAAGTGTCTGTTGAGAGATTACAATCGGGATATGAACCATCACTCTGCTTATTAAAATAAATGTTCATTCTACTGAGAGGGTCCTTCATAGATACAGGAATAAAATGACAATTCACTTCCAGTATGTGCCTCATTCTACTCTGTTTCATCCTGGATGAATGGAGGAGAACCTACATAGAATGGCAGTGCTCTTTAACTTTGCCTCATGTTTCTAACATGTACTACCTAACGATGAATTAATTTTTAGTATGTGAATGATGGAACTCCTACCTCATCTTATCTTGAAACATATAATGAAATAGAAACATATGTTAGCAAGTGTTCAAACACATCAGGTAGGCCCATCACTACCAGCATGAACATGTTAACATATCATTATAGAACTATGAAGAACTTTGCATTTTAATGAAATTCTTTTACATTGAAGGTTCACAGCCTGAAAAGTTGTCTCTTGTTTAATTGATGCAAGCAAAAAATGGGGCATATGATCTGGAGAAATGTGGCCATCAGTATCCATATTTCGAGACCCACTGTAAGCTGAGTGTGTCTGTGCTGTTTTCCAGATGAGCACCAGAAGAACTCATTTGGTTAGAACTATTCTTCATACCACTGTATCTTTCAAGTGATCAAATGCCAAGAGACTTGCTGCTTTCAAACCATGTGGGAGCCATATATTGGCAAGGAGACCACAGAAATCTTGTAGCAGCTGACTAGCAGGCCTTGTTATGGCCTCAAGCTCAGAGAAGTAGGCAAGAGCAAGACCACAGCCAGACACCTTATTTCTGTTTTCTCTATTATCTTTTCATAAGCCCATATAACAACCAAGTTTTAATACCAAGTACACAATATTACATATTAATTTAAAAGAACTTGAGGGAAATCATATTACACCTCCACAGTACATTCCATTTAAGATGCTAAAAGCAAATGCTTTCTCTGTACACTGTTTGCCTCTTTTTGGAAATGGGAGCATGCAAACTGGTTTGCATTTTTATAAAGTGACTACTTGTGATTGCAGGATTCTCAGAGAGTCAGGATGTAAAGCCCATGCACCATGGGAAATGGACAAGTTCTTTTTTTCTTTTTTTTTCTTTTGTGGTACGCAGGCCTCTCACTGTTGTGGCCTCTCCCATTGCGGAGCACAGGCTCTGGACGCGCAGGCTCAGTGGCCATGGCTCACGGGCCCAGCCGCTCAGCGGCATGTGGGATCTTCCCGGACCGGGGCACAAACCCGTGTCCCCTGCATCGGCAGGAGGACTCTCAACCACTGCGCCACCAGGGAAGCCCCGGGACAAGTTCTTATTATTCAACAATTTATTTTCCCAAGGCTTGCTAATCATTTCATCTATTTAAAATTTGAATCTATTTAAATATAATCTTCCCTTGCAGAATAAAAATATAATAGCTCTCCAAACAATTTTCTAAGAAAGAAGCAGCATTGCAAATCAAAGTCATAGTCACATCTTTAAAAAATGTGGGAGGGAAAACTAGGAGCAATCATGGCGATTCCATTTCCATTTTATTATTTATTTGTTTTAGTTGATTGATTTTCTCTTACCTCAGCACTATTTGTTTGGCAATGTAGTTTATTGTACTTTTCCAGTAACCCTTAGAAGATACAATTATGTAGATTTTATTTTATGAATTCCTTTTTTTGGGGGAGGGATTGTTGGAGAAGGGACAATGGTCACTATTTCAGTTCAATTTCACTTCAGAGGAATTAATGGATGAAGAGGCTGTGCATTAAAATACATACACAGCAGATCAGAGGGAGGCTTTATTTATTTGTTTGTTTAAAAATTTTGAATGGAGTACAGTTGATTTACAATGTTGTATTTGTTCCAGGTGTACAGCAAAGTGAATCAGTTATACATATACATATATCCACTCTTTTTTTAGATTCTTTTCCCATATAGGTCATTACAGATTATTGGGTAGGGTTCCCTGCACTATACAGTAGGCCTTTATTAGTTAACTATTTTATGTATTGTAGTGTGTATATGTCAATCCTAATCTCCCAATTTATCCCTTCCCCCCTTTCCCTGCTGGTAACCATAGGTTTGCTTTAATTTGCTATCTCTGAGTAGTCTGGTCATGTACAGTATAATCATTTTAGTCATTTCATTCAAAACATTCAAAACTTTGGCTCCCAGACAGCTTCTTACTGCTTATGACTGACCACTCAAAACCCATCTCCATTCCCTTTCAACTCCCCAATCAGCCAGTGATGCAGGGGCTACTAGTGTGTGCAAGCATTATAATCCGGTGAACTAATAGAGTATCTTTAGAGTCACTCAAAATAACCGTGCCATGAGGTTAACAATCCTTGGAAGTCTGAATGACCTTGATTGCCTTAATCTTCGAAATAAACTGGGCTGACAGTGAAGGTCACTCTCTATTAGTTAATGCATTTGGCCATAGTGTGTACGCTCCCCTTGCAATTTTCCTATGGTAAAAAGAGAACAGAATTTATGTCAGCCTAAAATTTTGGCAAAATAATCTCTTTGACTTTAAATCACTCAGATGATTTATTCATGTTATTTAACTCGACAAATATTCACAGATCATCTTCAGCAGACAATGAAGTTTTGACTGATTAGATAGAAGTTGACAAATGAATAGTATCAATACAATGGCAAATCTAAATCCATCTGAGACTAGAGAGGAGAATATTTTAAGAAGCTCCTTGTTGAGTTATAGACTTAAATCATAGTTTGATTATAAATATAGCCTCAAAACCATACCTCTACTATAAACCATATAAAACATGACACTATTTTTTAAAAGGGAGAATATTCAAATTCATATGTGTGAATTAAAATCAGATCCAAAATATTTTAATCATTATGTAAGATTGTTACTCCTCCCTTTTCCTATTACAGCTGCTTTGGTCCAGATCCTTATTGTATTTGCAAAACTCTCCTACTCATATCTGTATTTTAAATCTTTTCCCTAGAATTGCCCCTTTCCTTGCCACACATTGCAACAGAGTGGCTTCCCTAAACTCACTTTGTTTTTTATCCCCCGCTTTGAAGTCTTGCCTATAACAAAGTCTAAACTCCTTATTCTGGCCCACATATAATCTGGCCCCTTCTCTTCCTCATTTTTTACCATTTGCAAACTCATGTATCTGAACTGTTATAGCCTCCTGCCTACACATACACAGGCACACACATGTATACACACGGCATGTGTACATGCAAACACACGCCCCACAGTAGATGCAGCAATGCCGACACCTGTTACACCAAGCTAGTGGAGCTGTCTATTTCAACAGCAGAAATCAGAGCCAGCGAGAGCCAGTGCAGTAGCAGGTGGCCTTTAGGTGGTCAGAACAGGTTTTCTGGTTTATTTTCTGTGAATTTATAGTAACCAGGACTGACGTCTTGGCGGGTAAATCTCCCTGAAGTTTTTTGTACGCATGATGGAGACTGGGTGAATGGAATCTAAGTAGTGAAAAAGGCCAGTAGAGAATTCAGAATTATTTCGTAGGGATATTAAAGATGTGTATGTAACCTTAATTCTACTTCAGTTTGGTGAAGCTGTAAGAACAGGTGATTTTCTTTCCATGTTTTTGTGAGGCTTTCTTAGCTGAATACAACCTGCTAACATGTGATGGCTTTCCAGAATCTTTCCAAGGCAGTAGGAATACCCCTAGTATCTCCTTTATCTCTTCAGCATCATTTAGTGACTTGATAATTTGACATAATTTAATTGAGTAGGAGGTAATTTGATAAATATCAATTTACTTATGTACTTAGATACTTATTTAAAGACTATGTAGGAATAAGAATGTTTACCAGTTGATTCATGTAAAAATATGTGGGGGGGATTATAATTGCTTTGCAAAATATAGTCTAAAAAGTGAAATGTTATTGATATTTTCTAATGCCAGCAATGAAATAAGACAATCAAAATAAAGCAGGTACCATACCTTAGGTCTTAGGCTTAAATTATTCTTAAGTGTGTAAAAACCGTTTCTTCTTTTTCTTTTAAAAGTCAACATTTCCTTTTAGTGTTGGGAAGTCTAACATGAAGAAAATGAGACTTGTGGTATTTCAAGCAATATTGATAAAATGAGTAAGCAAAATTTTAGGGACAAACACCTTGAAATTTCTATTTTTTAGATCTCTAATTAAGCAGATTTAGCAATGAACTTTGGGACTCTTAAAAATTGTTTTATGAACATTCTATGGAATTCACCTCAGCATACACTCATCTGAGGATGGTAACTCCTTTTTTTTTTCATTATTCCTGCATTTATTTATCTAAACCCTAGTGTTTTCTATTCTCGCTTTAAACTTCTTATTTCATATCCTGCATAGTCCCACTCATACAGCAGTAAAATCAGGGCCCTTCTTGGAGATCATGGAGTAATTTCAAGTTAGCTGTTTTTCAATGAAATGCAGCAGATAGGAAGAACCCATATCAGTCAGGAATACTTGCAAAACAATTTCAAAATGAACAACTTTTATGAATTTATAATTTTAATACAGGTGACAAAGCTATACATGAGAAATATTTTTTTTTTAGTGTTTATTTTATTTTTACTTGTTGACAGTTTGCTTTATTTATTTATTTATGGCTGTGTTGGGTCTTCGTTTCTGTGCGAGGGCTTTCTCTAGTTGTGGCAAGTGGGGGCCACTCTTCATCGCGGTGCGCGGGCCTCTCACTATCGCGGCCTCTCTTGCTGCAGAGCACAGGCTCCAGATGCGCAGGCTCAGTAATTGTGGCTCACGGGCCCAGTTGCTCCGCGGCATGTGGGATCTTCCCAGACCAGGGCTTGAACCCGTGTCCCCTGCATTGGCAGGCAGATTCTCAACCACTGCGCCACCAGGGAAGCCCGAGAAATAGATTTTTAAAAAGAATGACACCTCTATTTTAAATTGGTTGACTAACTTGTGGGGCAATTGTGTAAGTAAGAATTCATACCCTTAAAAAATTCAATAAAACTCACCTCTGCAAAGAATGTTAAGCTCATCATGTAGCAGGAGAGGCAATATCAGACAGCAGGCCAAAAAATGTCTATCTTGCCTTGTGCCACAAAACCTGATTCCAGGATGAGAACATTACCCAGACTGAGAAGAAAGACCAAAATGCTTATTATTCCATAGAGCCATATTGGAGTAGTCTGGCTCTGTGATTAAGACAAAACTCTTCAGAAGAATTGTGGTTGTGGATTTCCATGGCAATGAGAATTCCAAGAAAGGAAAGAAGGCATTCACCAAAACTCTTAAAAAATCTTCTGCCTTCTTGAAATCACTTCATTTCTTTCTCTGAAAGAGAAAGGAAAACGATTCAAAAACAGAATAGTTGTTAATTTTAAGGAGAAGGTAATATTTAAGATATGTTTAGACCTTCACATGGATGGGTTGAAAATTTGGAGGATGAATGGGTCAGTCTAGGAAAGGGAACACAAATTATAGCCACCAGAGAACCACTTTCTGTCCATTCTCATTCCCCAACTGCTGATGCCAAGTGTTCTGAGGGTCAGAAACACCTGATTTTTCTTTTTTTAGAAATTTTCATCTGGATTCCAGAAAGGAATTTAGGAATGCTTGTATGCAAGATGGAAGTAGCAATGTCTCTATACCACCCCAGCCACTTTTGCTGGTGGTATAGAGAGATACTGTTACTTAAGATCTCTTTTCAGACAGTCCAATGAAATTATGTCCCCAAACAAACTTTTATTGATTCTACTAATACCAAGAGATACCATTAGCAGTTGCTTATGTAGTATAAACTTAGACTTCAAAAAAAATGCATGTGGAAACATCTCTACTTAGAAGAAACCTAACTGCCTTAATCAAGAGATTAATAGAATAGTGTTTCTGATATATTTTTACTTTTCACAAGTATTTCTTTTTTTATTTTGGAAAGTCAAGCTTGTAGTCCTTTATTACTGCACACAACCTTACAACTTGATAAGGAAATATTTAAATTCTGTAGGAAATTTTAAATTGCATTCAACTCTAGAAAACACTTTTGTATATTTATTTTGGTGGAAGACAGAAGGGGAAAAAATGGAAGATATACTGTGGATTATGTGGGATATTCAATACAATAAATATTTGTTTAATAGCTTTTTTCTTATAAAAATGTAAATTAGTTATTTTTCACATGTGAAAGATAGTATCAAGAAAAAAATAATACATCATTTAAATATTAAGAGCTCTGATAAATTAATATAAAAAATGTGCTTAAGGGGTCAAACTACAAATACGAAAAGAATAGAAGAAAATTATTGAAAAAGGAGAAAAACTGTTATGAAAATATTACTAAACTAAAAGAAGTTTTAGTAACAATAGAATACTATGCTTCATTATCAAACATTCAGCAAAGTTTTAAAAAGTTAATAATCTATAATGGCAGGGAAAGGAGATAGGTACTATTATGTACTGCTGGTAGTGATATAAATTCTCTGGGCCTCTCTGGAAAGCAATTTGAAGTGTTCACTAAAAGCTTAAAAAGAGATTCATACCCTTTAAATCAGTAATTGTATTTCTAGGAATCTGTATTGAAGAAATGGCTAGAAATGTGAACAGACATTTATGTAAGAATATATTCTTAATAGATATAGTTGTAAAATTTTAGAAACATAATAAATATCCAATAATGGAATAATGACTGATAAATTATGGTGTAGCCATATGATGTCAGGTTAGTAGTAAAAAGCATTTTAAAAAATAATTTAATAATTCAACTTGTCACTTCTATCTTTACAGTTGGAAGCAGTCTTAAGAAAGCAAACTGTAGCATATGTAGTCTTTCTTAGGTCAGAGAGAGAGAGAGAGAGAGAGAGAGAGAAACACACAGACAGATTCCAAAGTGCAGTACCTTCCTTGAGGAAGAATAAAAAAGAATAAGTGCACTTTGCTGAAGAATGTTACCCCTCCTAGAGAATCCCTCAGTGAGAGAACTATTTGCACAGGAGGCCCAAGAGGATTTCTTGAAGGGAAGGTACAGAAATCTCAATTTTTTTCCTCCCAGGATTCCAAGATCATGTATTAGCTATCTATTGCTGCGTAAAAAAAGGCTTCCCCAGACTTAGTGGCATAAAACCACCACCGTTTCAGTTGCCCACAATTCTCTGGTAGCAGTTTGGGCTGGGATTAGCTGAGTTGTTCCACTGGTCTCACCTGGAATCCCCAATGTGGCTGTAGTCGCTGGGGACTGGAGAGTTAGGATGTCCTTGTACACAGATTTGCAGTTTTGGCCGGTTGGCCAGCTGGGCTTCTCTCTCCATATGCTCTCTCATCACCAAGAATGCAAGCTCAGCCTCCTTCACATAATAGATGGAAACACCAGGGGTCTAATTATGGAAGATTCAAAGCCCCCTGAGGCCTTGCTGGAAAGGCACAAAACCTTGCTTCCACTATATTCAGTTCGCCAAACTGCACAGGGCCAGCCACATTCTAAGGCAGGAGAAATAGTGTCCATCTCTTGATGGAAGAGTCACAAAATCATATTGTAAAGGGCATGCATACAGGGATGGAAGGAACTATTGCACCTGTCTTGGCAATCTGCCACAAATGGTCAGACCTGTGTTGGTAGATGGGCATGGTATTAATGAAGGACCATTGGCTGGAAAGGACCTCAGAGAAAAATTTCGCATTGGCAGAGGAGAAGACCAAACTGGTAATCAGGGCACACCACCCCAGCAGTTAACTCTTTTAGGAAAGATAGCTTTGCCCTGAATATGGCAGAGACTTGAAGGTCCCCTGGATTCAGCACTGTGTCTAGATCTGGGGAAAAAATGATTAAGCATGTTTAGTATCCACTAATGTGCCTATAATCTTGGAAGACTGAGTGTTTGGTAGCAGTAGGCACCATGTGGGAATCTGGACAAACAAGATTACTCTCACCATGCCAGTGGACCAATATCCACGGAGCCAGACATTCAGCAGGGCCTCTATTGGCAGAGGGCAGTGAACTTATTAGGCTATCCAGTTCTTTCTCTCTTCACTGGGCTGAACTAAGTCACTCTTCCTTCCCCACTGCTAATCCTGGTTCTTGAAAATTCAATCAGGGTAAAAAAGATCTTGTGTGAAAGACTTTGGACTTCATGCTAATAGTGAATAAATAGGAAAGAAAATAAATTGCTGGGCTTCCCTGGTGGCGCAGTGGTTGAGAGTCCGCCTGCCAATGCAGGGGACACGGGTTCGTGCCCCGGTCCGGGAAGATCCCACATGCCGCGGAACGGCTGGGCCCGTGAGCCATGGCCGCTGAGCCTGCGCGTCTGGAGCCTGTGCTCCGCAACGGGAGAGACCACAACAGTGAGAGGCCCACATACCGCAAAAAAAAAAAAAGAAAAGAAATTGCTAACATTTATTAAGCACTTACCAAAATCAGGTACTCTTCTAACTTTCTTAGAAATACTATCTCATTTGGTCTTCTGAAACTCCAATGAGGTAGGTATAGTAGCATCACCTCTTCCATATTCATACGTGCATATGAATATCATACATGTGTATTTAATTGTGTGTTCCTTCCCGCCACATTTCCCATTCTATCATTTTACTATATTGTACAAGAAAATAGGTCTGGATCTCAGTTCAAGAGAAATTCATGCCCTTCAGGCTCACCCTTGTTTTATAAACAGCACACGGGGGACGTCTGAACCCACTGCTATATACTTGACTAGCCTGGGTCCCCATTTTACCTGAAGGTGAAACATTGTAATTACTGCAGAGATGTGCTCATTACTCCATCACTCAATCTCGTGCTCTTGCCAACTGGCACCAGTGCTGGACAGAGTACTGGGCAGAGGAAACATGGGGGGCTCTGATTTGACTGGGACTATCTGAATATGTATGCCTTTGTGACACCATCAGTTGCACTATGCATCCTGTAATTCAAGCATCTGCCTCCTGATTTGATTCCATAGTTCAGGGTTATTGTTTTTTTCAAGACAGCTCCTTAAATCTAAACCAAACTGTGCATTGGAAAGCCAGAGTATTTTTTGTAATATGGAAGAAAATTGGCTATACTAACAGTCAACACAGAGGAGCTGCTGTGAATTTGTTTGGAAGAAGACATTGAGATAGCAAGGTATATACAAAAGAATATATTTTATTATTGATGTAAAGGATTTAAGAAGTAATTCTGATATATATGTGCCCTTTAGGGGATAGATCCCTCCTATTAAATATGATGCTCCCTCTGTACTTTTATTATCAATGGACAGACTGTGAGAAGTTAACTCATTTGCTGAGGTCACATGGCTCATGAGGGTTGTGGGAGGATTAAACACGTGCAGAGTCTGACTCCAGAGCCTAAACCATCTGAAATACATTTTTTGGAGATAAACTTGACAAGGAATGATAATGGATCAAACCTTGACCAGAGCATGAAGAAGAGTGAGTTGTCAAGATGGACTCATCACAGCAACCTCTCCAGGATTGGAAGGGGACCAGGTTGGCAGGAGGATGATTTTTATTTGGTCATGCTGACTTCAAGATAACTTGAAAACAGTCAAGTAGGCATTAGGAATTCAGAATTTGACACCTGGAAAGTTTCCTTACAAAGCCACAGTTGTTAAATATTATACTTGAGTGCATAAGAAACATTTGGAATGATTTAATAATATCTCTGAATTAACTAGAGTTATATGTACTTTTGTGTTAAATGCTTAACTTATTTAGCCTTTGAGTTGAACAATTCATGGATTTAAACATGTTCACTTGGGTCTTTTGGTACTTTTTTCAGCAATTTTCAAAGTAGATTCAGTTAAAGAGGCTGAAACTGCTATTTAAACCCTATCAGCGTGAGGTCTGTGTGATAATCTGAATGCTTTTATTTTAGAGGAATTTCACTGTGACCAGTGTATCATGTGACCAGCATACACATCCTTTCCTTCTAACTCCATCATCACCTCTTGCAACTACCCAGTGTTCCCTGATGAATTAGCAAGTGACAGGAAATTCCTTTAAAGACTGGGGACCCTGTGAGTGCCATTGCCTGACAAGAAACTATCTAAAAAAGAACTGAAAGCTTTGAATCCTGCTGGTTTTGTAGACAGCATTAGAGAATGGGGAATTGGCCACCACCATGAAAGCTATGAATGATGAATTCTCTGTCTTCATCCTTGCACACATTTCAGTGTTTAATTATATTTTTGTTTATTACCGGTGCCTTGTGTATGAATCCTTTACATCCTCTATACTAAAATATTTGAGACATCGGGGTCTAACTTTGGGCTTATTTGGGGAGAGCTAAGACAGAAACAAATGTGGGGTTTTTAGGATTGATTAGGAGGGCCAGGAAAGTATGGTATTAATCAGTTTTTCTTTCTAAACTTTTTAACCCTTTTCATCAGTAACTTTTTAATCCTGAATTAAGTAAAAGAAACAGCTGAGGTGTATGAAAGAGTCCACTGCAAACAAAAAAATTTGTTTAAACCCAAAAATGAAAATAACCTCCTCACAAAACAAATACAAAACTTTAATACACAAACACAGGCACACTCATTTTATTGTGGTTCCCTTTTTTGCACTTTGCAGATACTGCATTTTTTATGAATTGAAGGTTTGTGGCAACTCTGTGTCGAGCAAGTCTATTGGCATCAATTTTGTCTCTATTGTCTCTGTGTCATATTTTGGTAATTCTCACAATATTTCAAACTTTTTAATTACTATTATATTTGTTATGGTGAGCTCTGATCAGTGATCTTGGATGTTATTACTATGACTTGCTGAAGGCTCAGATGATGGTTAGAATTTTTTTTGTGTGTGTGTGTGGTACGTGGGCCTCTCACTGCTGTGACCTCTCCCCTTGCAGAGCACAGGCTCCGGACGTGCAGGCTCAGCGGCCATGGCTCACGGGCCCAGCCACTCCGCGGCATGTGGGATATTCCCAGACTGGGGAACGAACCCGTGTCCCCTGCATCGGCAGGCGAACTCTCAACCACCGCGCCACCAGGGAAGCCCCAGTGGTTAGTATTTTTTAGCAATAAAGTTTTTTTAAATTTTTGGCTGCATTGGGTCCTCTTTGCTGCACACGGGCTTTCTCTAGCTGTGGCGAGCGGGGTCTACTCTTCATTGCGGTGGCTTCTTTTGTTGTGAAGCACAGGCCCTAGAGCGCGTGGGCTCAGTGGTTGTGGCTCGCAGGGTCTAGAGAGCAGGCTCAGTAGTTGTGGCGTGTGGGCTCAGTAGTTGTGGCACACGGGCTTAGTTGCTTTGCAGCATGTAGGATCTTCCCGGACCAGGGCTCGAACCCACATCACCTACATTGGCAGGCGGATTCTTAACCACTGCGCCACCACGGAAGTCCCTAAAGTATTTTTTAATTAAGGTATATACATTGGTTTTTTTTAGACATAATGCTATTGCACACTTACTAGACTACGATATAGTATAAACATTACTTTTATATACACTGGGCAACCAAAACTTTCCTGTGACTCGCTTTATTGCAAGATTTGTCTTACTGCAGTAGCCTGGAACAGAACCCACAATATCCCCGAGGTCTGCCTGTTATATATGCACACATACATACACAAAACCAAAAAAAAAATCCACTCTTTAATCTTTTCATTAACTTCTCTGTACGGTTCTGATTCCTGAAAAACACCTTGTATACAAACCTCCATCTCAGCATCTGATTCAAAGGAATCTTCCTGTGATATTGTCATATACCAAAGCTCAATATATGAATCCAATCAAAGTACAGTTTTGATGCTAAATGTGAAAAAAGCTGCTGTGGCTATATCAGGATATGGGGTCTCTGTCCTCCACAATAAAATAAGCCAATCAGCCACGAAGTTCAGAGCTGCTTTCTCCACTCCAATCTCCTCATTGACAAGTGGAAAGAGAGCCGTGGTGGTGTTAGCGACCCACAGTCATGCCAGCATATGGATGGGGTCTGAGCTTCTGATCCTTCTCTCATATTGGTGCTTCGGAGCTGCCCTAGGGTCAATCACATGTAATCTCTCACATTCACTCAAATTTTAAATCAAAGTGATATAAAATGAATATTATAAATGAGTATTTTGGTTCGTTTCCAAATTTCCAGTCCTCAAAGTTACGTCCACTTCAGTTTTCAATGGAACCCTCCTTAATGGATTTGAGGAGGGGAGTTTTGTAAATGAGATGAAAGCAGACTAGCTTTGTCAAAGACCAAGGCTTAGTCTGGTTAAGTAAGCTCTCTTGCAACTTAATAAAACCCATTATGATGGGAGTTTGGGCCTCAATGAAATGAAATCCTTTCAGCATTTGTGACTGACCAGCAGGTCTTTCCGATGAGCACATATCCTCAATTAAAGGATTTGGACCATGCTATGAGCTAAGTCCAGGGTCACTGAGGTTTGCAGCTCAAGTGTTCTGGCTCAGAGTGATTTAGGGTTTAAAATATTTTGGTCCAAAGCAAGTTATGTATGGTCTGCCTAATGCAGTGGTTCTCACCAGGGGGGTGATTTTTGCCTCCCAGGGGACACTGCAATGTCTGGAGGTATTTCAGTTGTCACAACCGGTCGGTGCTACTGGCATCTGGTGGGTATAGACCAGGGATGCTGCTAAACTACCATGCATAGGAGACCCCTCACAACAAAGGATCATCTGATTAGAAATGGCTATCCGGTTGCTGTAGAGAAACACTGGCTTAATGCCATTGTCCTACTGACTTAACAGAACCAGCAAATTGCACTCGAATGAGGCTTAGACCAGGAACCCCAAAAGTGAGTGTTGCTGTCATGAGTGAGTTCCTCTGACAGAGGTTCTAAAGAACATTTCGACCTGCTAACTCTGCTTGATTGCTTAGATCTCAATGCCCCTCAAGGGCTGATCTCACCTGGGCTAATATGCTGGAGCTTCTGCTTATATAAATGGAGTTCCACGAGCCCATGGGAAAGAGGTAGATGCCATGATGAAATGAGGCTTAAATTAATTGTAATTAAAAACAGCTCAGATGTCTGTTCCCTGTTGATATCTAAATGCTATTTGAGGTTGAAATGTTACTGAAAAGGAGTATCTAATATTTTTTAAATGTCCTCTTAGTGTCTTTCAGACCTAGTATATTTTATTAGACTCCTTCACATATTGTTTACCATTTTATTAATGCTGGTAACGTGAAAAATGACACTGGCCCTGTTTCCATATTCTTCCACAAATCTGAGATGCTCACAAAACACAAAGGCATGTCAGAAAACCATTCCCACCCAGATCCTTCTTTATATATATATATATATATATATATATATATATATATATATATAGGAGTATAGTTGCTTTACAACATTGTGTTAGTTTCTGCTGTACAATGCAGTGAATCAGCTATATGTATAGATATATCCTCTCCCACTTGAACCTCCCTCCCACCCACCCACCTCTATCTAGGTCATCACAGAGCACTGAGCTGAGCTCCCTGTGCTATACAGCAGGTTCCCACTAGCTACCTATTTTACATATGGTAGTGTATGTATGTCAATCCTAATCTCCCAATTTGTCCCAGGTCCTTCTATGTTGTGTATCCTCAAAGAATCTTCTGGAAAATTGACTTGCATCTTCTAGATACAAAGTGTGATAACTACTGTGATGTTAGAGCTGAGAGGGAGGTATGAAACCAGAAAGGACCATCTTCTAGCAAAGAAAGTGGTTAAAAAACAAAACAAAACAAAAAACTGCTCAAAGCAGTGCTATTTGAACTGAGTTTAGAAAACAAAGTTAATAAATTAAACCAAGACAGAGAGGTGGTGTGAATGAGGAAGAATAGATACAACTCAGCATGTAGGAAAATCCTATAAGATAAACATTTCAACAAAAATTCCTAATATATTTTTATTTGGGTTAATTTTCAAACTTGGATTCAAATAGAGAATCATATAGCTTAATTGTTGCTCTTGGCTCCAATGAAAAAAAACCATGTGACTTTCTGTTATAATTCTTCCAAGGGAACATTCTGTTAATACTGACATGTCTTTTGCTGAGTCTGATGATGTTTTTGTATCAGGATGAAATTAGCTTGAACAGTACTCAGGACGTCTCAAATGAATAGAAACTAAGATCCATTTCTGAGTCGAAGCTAAACATTCTTATCTGTTAACAAAATTTTAAATACACTCAAGTTTGATCTTTGAAATGAACTCAGGGTAAAAACACAAACAAACAAAGAAAAACACAACAGTGCTCTAGTTGAGCTACTCCAGTCACTGCAGTACATTTTCTTACGGAAGATCTTCTCCCTAATATTAAGGAGCCACCTAGGAGCTGTTTATTTGCTTCCCTCACAGCCACCCAGATGTTACTCCAATTTGTGGTCTTAGTGCTAATTACATAATGTCCCTAATTTATACCCGCTGGTAGATCTGATCATCACATTACCTGGAGGGCAAGCTTTAATTAGAGAAATTTCTGAACAAATTGTCTAAAGAGCTTGTTTAGCGTGATTAAATGCAAGAGGGTTTCCCCCCTCTTTTTTTTTTTAATGAGCATTTACTTTATACGAAAACTTTGCAGATAAAAAGCAACATCGGTTCTAATTAAGGCCTACGAAATGAGCAGCAACATTTGGATTTTGCTGTGTGCAGCTGAAATGTATATGACTCAGTGCAGCATTTATTCAACAGCTTTTGGCATTTCTACTTCGCCTCTGTCAGAACTAACAAGGTGAAACAGCAAACTGATTGAAAAAGGATAAACTGTGAAAAAATGATACACTGATGTGCGATGCTCATTCAACTGTGGCTTATGAAAAGAGATTAGAATCGTATGCCTTCTCACCTGCACATCTCCAGACACCAAACAAGCCAACATTAAATTAAACCTTCCATATTGTTAATAGGTAGCAAGATACCATACGAATTGATTTGCAATCATTTCACACTCAGCTGAAGTGCGAATAAGATAAATATCATAATAGGATCAACAAACTTTGAGAATCCAGAAAACAATTAAGTCGGCTTCACTGTTTAGACGGAATACTTTGGCGAAATGTCAATGTCATAACAAAATGCGATAAAATGAATTTGGCTAGGAAAGTTTAGAAATCTCGGTCATTTCGTTAACAGCCTCTGTGAAAAGTGTATTATTCTTAATCATCGGCCATTTGGGGATGCCTCCTTCTGTTCGATCTGTTAGAAAATACATTAAGTTTAGAAATTTATTCCCTGTTTGAATACACAGGTAGGACATAGTAAACTGTGATTGATTATGATTCTTTTGAGTAAACCTTTGAAAAGGACTTCTTAAAATATCCTTGTCACCAACTTTCTTAGTGAATATTAGCACTGGTTGCACATTAAAATCACTTTTTTAAAATGGCAATGCCTCACTCCAGATTAACAAGGTCTGATTATCTAGAGGTTTGTTGTATGTGTAGGAATTTTTGAAAGGCATACTTCTGATGCACAATGAGGGTTGAAAAACCACCAAAGCATGTAGTCATAGACTGAATTGCACTTTAAATAGTAATCTTTGATTAGAACTCTGAATTGAGAGCTAGAGGACCAAGGGTATCATCCCATCTTGGCCACTATTTTATGAGCCATAACTTTTCCTGGATCCAATGATCAGTGATCTCTTATGTTTTGACTTAAGCCAAGGAATTAAATTAATTTTATTTTCATCATATTCTATTACCTCTAGTGTACAGTGCCAAAAAAGAGTAGAATGTACAGTCTCCATGCACTCTGGTGTCTCTTGTCATTAGGATAGCATCCCTTTGAAGTGATTTCAGTACATGGCAAGTCAAGAGAATCCTGTCTCCTGGGGGTATCACATATCAGGGAAGTTACTGTGCCTGCAGAGGAGCTCAGTAGTACTGAGTGCAGCCTCAGCCTTTACCAATGAATGGCTTCCACCTTTGATCATCGTGGAAACATCATGGGTATCAGCGACATTGCAGTTCGTTCTCTGCACCCAGGGTGTTAAAGGACAATTGTATTTCAAATAAACTAGACATATATGAAAATTAAGCCCACTAATAAATTCCTATTCGTAATCTGGGCACACATTGAATCACTCATGGACTCATTCGTGGTTTGATGAATTTGATGATTTATGTATGCATTTATTCTCTCAGTGCTTCACTCATTCATTCATTAAACACATATGTATTTGCCAGGCAGCAGATTAGACACTAGGCCTACAGGATCAGAGATCTCTAGTGAGAATAGAACCCTAGTTGCCTGTAGTGGTAACCACTCATTATTTTCACACCCTTTATTGGTTTATTTTCTTCTCAGGATTCCCTGTCAATGGACATCAATTCTAGGCCCTTCGGAGAAAATATTGGAAAAAAGAAGCTATCCTTCTTTTGCTCACAAAATAGGATTCACGCTAAGCATCAAGCAGCCATCAGATCCCCAGGAGGAAAGAGCTTCCTGAAATGAAGTTAATAAAGAGGAGAGCCACATGATAGAAAAAGACCGATTCTGTGTTACATTGACTGAGCCCCCAGATCCAGCAGTATCTGTAGCTACAATTTTTACTTTTCATTTATATGAGAAAATAGATTTTCTTGTTTGGTTTAAATAAGTTGATTTATCATTTGCAAATAAAAGAGACATGATGAAACTACTCTAATATCTTGTCCCTAAAAAAGTTACGTCTTTACCATTCCTTGTTTTTCACTAAAATTTATTCATTCATTTATTCCTTCTAACAAGAAAGAGGCTTAGTATAAAGATACTGACTTTATTTCTCACCTGTATAACATGACAGGAGAACCTTAAGATGTTGTAGTAGGCATCTAAGGCTGCCGTATCAAAATGCCATAAACTGGGTGGCTCAAACAATAGAAATATATTTCTCAGTTCTGGAGGCTCCAAAGTCCAAGACCAAGTGTTACCCCATTCAGTTTCCAGTAAGAGCTCTCGTCTTGGCTTGCAGACAGCTGCTTCTCACTGCGTGCTTACATGGCCTTTCCTCCATGCATGTGTCCAGAGATCTTTCTCTTCTTAAAAAGCCACTAATCCCATCATGAGGACCCTGTCCTCATGATCTAACCTAACCTCAATCACCTCCCAAAGGCCCCATCTTCAAATACCATCACATTGGGGCTTCAACACAAAACAAATACCATCTTCAAATACCATCACATTGGGGCTTCAACACAAAACAAATATCTAGATAATATTAAACATATGATGCATTTTTTAAAACTCAATTTTGAAATTTCTATATCTGTTTGTCCATCATGTGATTTATGCTTTTTTTTTTTTTAACCATTCTGCCCTCTCCTAATAAAAAGACAAATAGTTTGAGAAACTATCTTACCTAAAAGAAATTTAAGAAATCTGGGGCTTCCCTGGTGGCGCAGTGGTTGAGAATCTGCCTGCTAATGCAGGGGACACGGGTTCGAGCCCTGGTCTGGGAGGATCCCACATGCCGCAGAGCAACGAGGCCCGTGAGCCACAACTACTGAGCCTGCACGTCTGGAGCCTGTGCTCTGCAAAAAGAGAGGCCGCGATAGTGAGAGGCCAGCTCACCACGATGAAGAGTGGCCCCTGCTTGCCACAACTAGAGAAAGCCCTCGCACAGAAATGAAGACGCAACACAGCAAAAATAAATAAATTAATTAATAAACTCCTACCCTAACATCTTCTAAAAAAAAAAAAAAAAGAAGAAATCTGGACTCTTTCTATATGTCTAAAAATAGCTTATCTAATAAATCAGCGGAAATAGTTTTTTGGATTTCTTTTGCCTCCCTAGATTAATCATATAGATGTAATTGAAAAAAGTATGTAATTTAATGTTCTTTTCACCTTATATCATACAATTTTTAAAAATTTCATGATCTTATCCTAATAATAATTTTTAAAATTTCAAATTTGGTTAACATGACCCTTAACTGATTTGCCCAAAGTTACATTTTTAAGTTATTTTTGAACTTTTTTATAATAACAAATGACACTATGAAAAAATCTCTTTAGTGTTTAGATGTGTCCATTTTCAGGATTATTTATTTCATTTTATTAATCAAAATATTATGAACTTATTCAAAGGACATAGTTATTCTAAAATAGTAAATTGATTTATAGTGCAACCAAAGATGTATGTCGTTCTTTATATTATCATACCATTATCAGTTGTGGGTGTTGTTTTTAAGATGTGCTGATTATTGAACAACACATATTCATAGTCAATGATGTAAAGAGTACAGAAAAGTATAAATAACTATGTAAAAATTGTCCGTAATTTCACTACCCTATGCATTCTCTTCTAGTTGCTTTTTATAAATTTTTTTTGTAATTAGTATCATACTGAATATACAATATTGACTTTAGTTTTTCAGATTAATAGTACACTGACTGCTCTTCTCATTAATTACTTTAAAATCATCTTTAAACTACTACAATTGTTACATTTTGTAATTATGACCTACACCATCATTAAAACACTATTTATTTGTTGTAGGTCGTTTCTAATTCTTTCACAAAAGTTGCAATGAGATCTTTTCATGTACATTTTTAGCAATGTATTTTGATTATTTATTAAAAATGAATTTTTAGGATTTAATTGCTGCATAGTTGAATTCTGAATAATGTTATTGGTACATTATATCGAATAGAAATTTTCATTCAGAAAATCTTTACTTAGTATTCATCTTTTTTTTTTTGACAATCACAACCACTCCAAGGGCTAATAGAAGACAGAAAACTCACTCTACGTAAAACAAATATATATATATATATACATATTAAAATGAGTTTCTAGAAAGTCTTCCATTAATACTTCTACATGCACATATGGACACAGCAAAAAAAAATGAAAAATAAACAATAGTGGTTATCAAAACAAAGCATGTCTATATGCCTAATTATTTATCCAGTAATCAGATTCAGTGGTCATATTAGAAAAAGTCATGACATTTTAGATAAAGCGTTTGGTAGGATTTCACACACACGTTAACATGAAAATATTTCATATGACAAGATGTCAAATCAAATTGTGTTGAAATAGTTTCCAACTAATCAAAACAGAGCCACTTTCATAACTAGCTACGCCATTAACTAGGTGTTTCACTGTAGAATCATCTTTTTTTTTTAATTATCTCAAATTCATTCTTTGCTAACAAACTATATGGAAATGATTCCAGGTCCTATTTTAAAGGCCCTAAAGAGACATCCAGGATTAATGGGAGAATCAGATGAGACTTATTTAGACACAAGTGACAGACACACCATTCACATTTCATGTAAGTGAGAAACTCTAGGAATGTTGTCAAATCCAAGCTCTCTGCATCAAAGATGTGCTTGATATCAGTGGGACCTCCTCTCTCTTTCTCTTTTCCTCTCTCTCTCTCTGTCTCTCTCTCCCTCCCTTTCTGTGCTCTAATTTCCTTGGTAAGTAAGCTTAGACAGCTTTTTTTCCAATGATGGTAGAAGAGGCAGCTATGTTCACATGGTCTTAAGTATTCACTATCAGTGAGAAAGGAAACAGAGCCGCTATAGAAATGTTTCTAGCAAGTGATGACTCTAGTTGACCCAGTGAGAGTACACCAAGGTCTATCTCAATCTCATTGTCTTCTTCTTGGTTGTATCTGAGTTTCTATTCTCCATATCCCACTGAGATGAGGTAAGGGGAAGGAAAGAGAAGAGGATATCCCTCAGCACATGGATGAGGATGATGGCTTCTAAAAGATAAAAAAAAAAAATTATTCCAAAAGTGAGAAAGAAAGCAAGAAGAAAGGCAAAAAGTCTACACCTTTGCACAGGTGATTGAAAGTCTAGTAGATTTTGGCAGGATTAGTATATGACTGTCATTGCCAAATAGTGAGTTAATACCTGTATTTTTAAAAATAAATTTATTTATTTTTATTTATTTTTGTCTGCCTTGGGTCTTCGTTGCTGTGCGTGGGCTTTCTCTAGTTGTGGTGAGCACTCTTCGTTGCGGTGCGCAGGCTTCTCATTGCAGTGGCTTCTCTTGTTGCAGAGCACAGGCTCTAGGCGTGCAGGTTTCAGTAGTTGTGGCTTGCAGGCTCCAGAGCGCAGGCTCAGTAGTTGTGGCGCACGGGTTTAGTTGCTCCACAGCATGTGGGATCTTCCCGGACCAGGGCTTGAACCTGTGTCACCTGCATTGGCAGGCGGATTCCTCACCACTGTGCCACCAGGGAAGCCCAATACCTGTATTTAAAAAATATAATTGTTCTAAAAATATTTGCTTTTACTCCTACATTACATAATTAGTCATCCAGGAAAGTGAAATTTTAGTCAGAGGAGACTGGAGGGTATGCACCTGCTTACAAAACACTCAGGAAACTTGCTGAATGTTTCAGGCCCCAAGTGCTAGTTACAAAACCACATAACTGACAGGCTCTTCTGGGAGTGAACTGCAGGTGCAGTGGCCCCGAAAGAGGAAAAAGGAGTCCAGAATAGTCGTGTTCAAGATATCAACATTGAGTAGATCATCATTTCCTGACTGCTGAGATTAGATGACAGTCACTTTTCAGACAACGAAAGGCCTGAAGAAATAAAAGCGAGAATAACTTAATGAATGCTATTGGTTCTGTTTCTCTGGAGAACACTGACTGATACACTTAACTAGAATTTTTAAGGAATGAATTGAGGGAGTGAAAGTAATGAATTGAGGGAGTGAAAACCCCAATTGTTTCAAGGAATGAATTGAGGGAGTGAAAACCCCAATCAGTTCATGCTAATTACTCAGTAATTCATGAGAAATTACATAGACAATAGAAGAGAATATAACAGAAATGTAGGAACAGTCTAAAATGGTGAATTAAAAAAAAATGGAACCACGTCTGTATAAGGAATTTCATGTTGGGCTTGGGTTTAGAGAAGGGCAAAATAACACAGGGAAGATTAGAGGGACAAAGGAACAGCAGTTTGGGTAAGGCAGACACGGCATTCAGAATGTGGGTAAGCAGGAAAGAAAAGCAATAACACCAAAAGGAATATTAAGGTGGGAGAGAGTAGATGTGGGTGATAGAGAGCTGATGGGCGAAGGAGGCTGGAGATAGGGTGAACACTGAGTTATAAAGCTCATCTTTGGAATGAGGCCCAGCATTGCATTCTCTGATGTTCAAGGCCTTGAACCTTTTGGAGGTACTTTACACTCCAGATGTTTTTCAACTTCTCCATTTTCTCTTATAATGTATCTGATCTTTGTTCATCCCATCCACTCAGGGTCCTACTTTCTTCTAAATTAATAAAATTGCAAATAGGTTCTAAGAAATCACAGGTACCTTTCAGTTGGGACCTCTATGGATTGTCTCAGACAACTTTTAAGTTGACTTTAGCAATCATTTATTGAGTGTCTACTAAATGCTAGATACTTGCTCAGCACCATGGGAGAGATGAGAAATATAGAGCTTGAGATTGTAAGGAGTTCATGCACTGCAATCACAGCAGGGTCACAATACAATACGAGTGTTGCAGCCGTGCTTTGGTAGTGATCAGAAGACAGTAATTAATTCTGCCTGGGAGAATCAGGGAAGGCTTCATGGAGGAGTTGACATTTGTAGAAGAGGATCTTTTTAAGCTGGAGTAGGGGAAAGGATGTATTAACCAGAGAGGAAAACAAAAGCACAGCAGCAGAGAAGAAAATGCTTGGCATTCATATGTTACCGATGAGGGATAACATTATCTGTGGATTTGACAGGCCTCGTAAGCTGGTGGAGGAGCTTTTGGGGTAACTTGTCAATGACCCCTTAAGTCATATACAATCTAAAGTGTGGGCCCTTTATAATACTTAAGATAGTTTCTTCCTACAAAACTACACCTAAAACTTTCTTTAAAGTTTTAGGCTTTACATACCTGTGGGCTCCTATCACAACTCTACTACTAGAATGTGAAATCAGTAATAGAAAATATGAAAATAAAGGGGCGTGGCTGTGTTCCACTAAAACTTTATTTAAAAAATAAGCAGCGATCCTACAGGCCACCCGTTTGCTGATCCCCGAACAATGTTAAGGCAATAGTCAGATTAGGAACTTCTGCACAGGAGAGCGAGGAAGTGGTCTAATTTTGCAAATTCAGGTTAAAAGGTGCCATATCTAACTGCCTGTTTTTGTGTCCACATTCTCAAGACTTTTAATGTCTTTTAAGGTAATTTTTCATCAGTATTTAAAAGGATATTTAATTGGCTCCACTTATTAATTTTTTTCATCTTACTAATTTTTAAAGCACAACTTTGCATACATTGTTAGTGAGAAGGAATTAGCTAAACTTTAATAGCAATAAGAAGTTGCGAGTCCCTCTCTTTAATTTTTTCTTTTCTGTTTCACCTTCCCTTGTGGCAAACCCAGAAAATACCTTCCAATAAAAAGTCACTTTTCCCTGTGTTACAGATGCCCCAGATTTGCATTTTATTCAGCTGACGTTTTCACCGCTTTCTTTTTTTCTCATTGGTACAGAATGACAAAGAGGGAAAAAATAGAACTTTCTGGGAAAGAAGGCATAAGAAGGTTGAGTGTTGAAGAGATCAATGTAGTTTTCCCTAGAGCTTTCTGGGCAAAGCACAGAAAATGCAGATAAGCGGCTTTGCTTGTCAAAAAGAGATTCAGGTGCGTCTACACAATGCTATCAGGATGGGGAACACTGGCTTTTTTTTTTTTTTTTTTTCACATACTCAAATAACTACTTTGACAAATTTTCCCACTCAGTTGATCTTTGTTAAAGCTTGTAAAGATGCGCCCTTCAAGTGAGACCACTAGGTTTTGATCCATTGCTTTTGTCCAAACAATAGCAAACAACTTAACTAAGAATTTAATTTATTCCATTGGTCTCATGGGAGTTCCCAGTTTCCATTTACATGGTACAGCGCCTTCTACAGTCTCTCTCTCCCTCTTTCAACTGGCACTTCACCTCAAATAGTATTTTTTGAGATTCAGATGTGGCACTCTCTGGTGTTAGCTACATAAATTCTTTATTTTGTTGTTGGTTTGCTAACTTTTCCAAGTGCAGAAAGACCCGAGTAGTCTAACCTAATTTCTAGGACTGCTCTATACAAACCAGTTTTCTTAATAGTTTTGAAAGTATTGTTCAATTAATATGTATAAGTAAATTTGGGACAGTGATAGTTAAACTGAACAGATTTAAAAAGTCTGACCTATAAATTTTAGCTACTTAGGAAAGAATCTAATTTAAACTTTCTAAAGCATGGTTGACCCATTATTTAAATTTTCCATAAAAGAGTTGGTTTATCCATAAGAAACGTTATTTTTTTCAGATGTTAAATTATTAGAAATTAATATGCTGTAAATATATGGTCAACCAGAGTAGCATTTTCCCTGGATACATATGGGAAAAGAGCTTTCCTAAAACACACATTTGTTTTTTCTACTGGTCCACTTATTAGCATGCAGATGATCAATCTCTCTCCTTGTAATACCATTTTGGAGGTTAATGAAAGAGTGAGTGGCCTCATTCAAGGTCATTATTTTAGAGTTCCTTCTGGATTTTTCTGTTTATCTTTCTTTCTTTTGTGTTCGCTTTGTGCTTTAGATATAATCCATCCTGGCTGTGATTTATGGGTCTCTATGCTCTTTAAATGGTGACTTTTTCAAAAGCTGGGGTCACATTTATTAATTTTTGTACTTTTGGTGCCTAGAATTGTACCTGGCAACCAGCATCTAATTAATCCCCAAATGCGCACATATCTAGTACAGTGTGTTGATCAAAGTACTGTATAACATTTTCCAGTCTTTGGGGACAGGTATTAGAATTTGAGCCTTTATTTGGTTACTATGGATGTTTGCCTAATTTAGGATACAGGTAGGTAAATGGGAGAGAAGAAGGTATGTCTGTAAAAACAAAGGTGCTCAGTGATTGCGTATTGTTATTTGAGAGGCTAGAGAGTACCCTCACTTTATTAACTGTCTATGTACGTGAGAAGTCCTTCAAATCTTGATTCTCTTCACTGCAGGCTGCCAGTGAAGACTACAGATTAAAGTGTTTCTTAACCAGCCCACCATTGACTTGATTCCCAGACAGCCAAGTAATTGTGAGTTGACTTGTATAGAACTGATCTTTCAGAACGGAAAGAATGCAATTCACATTAATATTGTATATTTTGCCAACAGATTATATCTTGGTTGCTAAGAGCATAGGATCAGGCAATAGGAGTTCTGAGTTCAAATTCCAAATCTCACTCTTACCAAGTGTGTGCCCACTGGGTACAGAATCATCTAAAGTGACTCAGTAAAATGAATGAATACCTAGAGTATATGGTCGTGTAAAGATTCAATGTGATATAATCATCATATATCCATTGAGTGCCTGTCATGTGTGTACAAAGACGAACAAAGTGACAAAGTCTTTCTCATGAAGCAGCTTGTATCCTAGTGACTTGAGAATTAATACATGTAAAGACTGCTGACAGTGTCAAACACAAAGTAATTATTACCGCTGTTGTTAGTGTAAATAATAAAATCACCTCGCCCTCCAATCATGGATCACAGATCACAGGTCCCTCCAGAGAATCACTAGAAATCTGCACTGCTGGAGTTCTGTGCTGTTATTCTGAAAGAGGATGTAGCCAGAGATTGCAAACATCCAGGATTTCAGGCATAGGAGAGGTTGAAATGCCAGGAAATATTGGAAATATCATCCCCCAGCCTTTCAACTTAACTGGCAGATTTTTCCTTGGTTATCTTCATTCAGTCTCTACTTCCGCATCAGCAGGGCCTCACCAGCCACAACTGGGAGGGCACCACTGAACTTCTGGTAAGGGCGGTTTCTCACCACAAATTGGAGGAAGCATGTGGGCAAAGTATAGCATTGCGCTTTCCTAGACCATGGCCTTCTTTTCATTTGGCAAAGAGATTCAGTTTGCCATTTTGAGGATAATGGGAAGCAATACTTAACTTCATAACATTGATTCATATCCTTTCTCTTAATAGCTCTAACAGGACAACTGAAATTTACATTGCCTGATTGAAGAAAAGGTTTTATTTGACCCAGGCATGAAGTTAGCCTTCCAATACTTCCCTAGTCTCTGAGTCGTAAACAATTAAATGCCTAGAATTTGTACCTTACAAGATAAAATAAATGTGATAATATTTTACTGGTAAACAATCAATAGCTTATTAAAAAATAGAATATCATTTTCTGATTGTTGTAATGGGACAAAGTTTTATTTTGCTCCTTTAGGATATTCCATTAAAGCTGGAATAATTGTAGAATAGATTTTGAAAGTAATATATTCAAGAATAAAACAATGCAATGTGCAATAACTCAACTTGATTAATAGGTTAATTGCAATAATGCTTGGTATATAGATCTTTTGCACCAAGACTTTTGAAATTTAGAAAAATTCATAGTGTTTATGGTTGTTACTTAAACAGTTTAAAGGGATTATTAATATTCAGAAACATGAACTAATTTCCTTTGAGGGGAGATAATATAGTGGCTGTAAAATAAGATCTGGCTTTGGAACTGGGCAAAATGAGTCTAAATTCTGACTCTTTCACTTATACGCTATGTGATTTTAGATAAATAATTTAATCTTGAATTTTCTTATCTGAAAAATAGGGATAATGATACCTGATGCTTTAGTAGTACAATGAGGTGCTCCAAAAAGATAATGGAGAACAAGGAAATTAGACTGGACATAACCATTATCTGAGGAATTTGTAGAAAACAGCAAAATACCTGGGCCTCCAATCCCAGAAATTCTGATATAATTATTATTGAGTGGGACTGAGACTGTGGGTTTTTTAAAATATCCAGGCAGACACAGTTCCTGTCTTTTATGGCGTGGGCAGCATGGTGGTTATATCAAGATATAACTAATGAATTAAATTGAACATGAGGTTTGAAGTCAGACAGGTTTGTTATGACTTACTACCTGTGTGTCCTCAGTTAATAATTTAATTTCCCCCATTTTCAGTTTCTTCATGTATAAAGTAATCACTAAAGTTAATGTATTAAACTTTAGCACCATGATTTAGGACTGCTGTATAGTAGATGTCCCCCAAATAGTATTATTTTCTATAATTTGAAAAGTATTGCTTGTAGTTTTGCCTCAAAAAGATGCTATGGCTCTGGTTGTTTGGGTCTACAAATATCTAATCACCCAGCTATAATATTCAATTTAAAGATGAATAATATATCCCTCAAAGGTTAAGAAAAATCACATTTCTATGTCATTAGTGTTGAGGGGGGCAGTTATAGCCTCCTTTCCATGCCAATTCATTACTACTACTGTCTATACATCTCTCTATAAAATATACCTATTAGTCATAGAATTTTAGGTGTTCAGAATTGATCTATATTTCAGTGTACAAATGCAGCTTAAACAGCATCTTTCTGTGATTTGTTTTCAATTTCCATCTTGCATGTTTTAGAATTTTATCTTATATCTTGGTTTATGTAAGGTTGTGTCAAAAAAAATTGTAAGCATGGAGGAAAGATGACCCAAGAGACACTTCATCTATATCAATTTTATTTCGAGTTCTGGTTTATTTCAGCTGAATACTTATAAACCTAGGATTCCCTCATAGACCCTCAGTTCTTAACTAAAATCTCTATCATATTGCCTAGAGGAAAAGTCTACTTTTCCATGTTTTTCTCCTTTGTACAGAGTTCCAGAACATTAAGATTACAGCTCTTGGCCTAAGAATTCAACTTTCTATAAGCAGAGAGTGATTTTCACCATATCAAATCTGATATTTATCATTTTTGGCAGTCTCCAATTGCAAATGAAGTTTCCTGGAATATTATGAAAGAAAGACATTGGTGTATAGAACACTTTTGATCCATAGTACAAGACCTTGGTTTTAAAATAATCTTGTGGGATAATTTGTCTTAATTCTTATTTTTCTCTTCATTTTATACCTTAATGCAGTTAAAATAAACACTTTAATTTAAGCAATAAATTAAAAGTTAAGAATATGTCTATTCTGTATGAGGGCATAATTAAGGGTACAATTCCTCAGTCCTTTTCCTTATTTCAGCTTCTTTGATTTTGGTCTAAATCAGAACACTGTACAAATACTAAAAGAAGCCTCTTTATCGTGAAAATATAAGGCATGATTATGAAATATAAAGCCTATGCTCAAAGTTAGAATAAAATTAAGAATTGTAACTCACCCTCAAGCTAAGAAACAAACCCCCAACCCTGTCTCAGAAGTCACATTATGCTGACCTAAGTTCATGACAGTAGTAGTTGAGATGCACTGGGTTGACTTATCATTTCACCCAGAGCCCCACTTTTTTTTTTTTTTTCCTCCTGGAAGAAACTTTTCCTAAATTACTCTTGGATTGAGGGCTGCTCTTCCTTGGAGACCATATTCATTATGTGAATATGAATATGGTCTCCATATTGGAGACCTTGGTCTCCAATATGGTCTACCTTCCTGCTCAATCCCATTCAATCTAGTATAAAGCCAGCACTCTCTGCATCTGTTCAAAAGCCACACATCCAGGTTCAGCTTTTCATTCACATGATTTTTGACTTGAGCCAGGCTTAGCTATTCAAAATGTCCTAAATGTACTTCATGCATTCATATCCCATGCTTCTATATGCAACCTCTTTTTGTTTAGAAAGGTCTTCCTCTTATTTTTTTACCCATGTAGTCTGATCAAAACATCAGATCTCTCATGCAAACTTTTCTGATCATGAACTGCTATAACTTTTCTTGTCCTTTAATTAATTAACCTTTATTGTTTAATTAGTCTATACTGTCATACTTTTTCATGTGTCTACTTTCTTTCTTTCTCTTCAGTTAGATTGAAAACTACTTAAGAGCAGACTGGGCAATACTTTTTCTCCTAAATTAAAACAAACAAACAAACAAAAAACTTTCTTTTTAAACATGTATTTAATCAAGCACTTATTGTGTGTCAGGTACTCCTCTAGATATTTGGGCTGCATCAGAGAACAAAGTGTGCCCATTTGCAAAAATATAAGAATTTCTGCTTTCTTTTCATAATTCACTGAATCCTAGAAGAATGATAGGTTTAGCTAAATTCTAATAGACAAGTAATTATGATGATACCCAATAAAGTACTCAGTTCATTACTGGTGAGTCTTATCAGTTTGACTTAATAGAAATCCATGGAGGGAAAGATAAATAAAACTAGTAATTACTGAACAACAGCACAACATTTATATAGTCATTTTCATTTAATCTTTACAATAAATATTTAGGTATTTAGGCTCTCAGAGGGTTGCCTTCGAGTAAAGCAGAAGACAAATGTATCAAAGGTTAGGTAGCCTAACAGAAAAGTCTTGGTCTCTCTGGTCAAGATGGCAACATAGGAAGATCCTGAACTCACGGCCTCCCATGGACAGAGTCTACCGCTACATGTGGAACTTTTTCTATTTTTTTTTTTGCGGTACACGGGCCTCTCACTATTGTGGCCTCTCCCGTTGCGGAGCACAGGCTTTGGACGCACAGGCCCAGAGGCCATGGCTCATGGGCCCAGCCGCTCCACAGCATGTGGGATCTTCCTGGACCAGGGCACGAACCCGTGTCCCCTGCATCAGCAGGTGGACTCTTAACCACTGCGCCACCAGGGAAACCCAACATTTCCTCTTAAAAAAACCTAAAGGCTGGCTGAGTGATGACTACACATTTGGTCAAATGATAAGAAAACCATGTTGAAGCAGGAAGAAGAATCTAGGACACAATTTTGTCATAAACCCACACCTGGCACACAGTGGGCCACAACTGGGAGAAAACTCAAAACCCAGAGCTTCTCTTCAAAGAATGAAGGGTTCCAATCCCACATCAGTTACCTCAACTTTTAGGTCCTCACCTCAGAGAAGAATCCCCCAAATATCTAACTTTGAAAACCAAAGGGGCTTGTGTCCCAAGGCTCACAAGGCTGTAGCAACCTGGAAGATAGAAGTTAAAAGTGCCTGGACTCACCCATCCAAGTTCCCAGCTTCCTGGATGGCAGCTGATTGCTCCCAGACTTAAGGTAAAGGAGGCTCACCTGCTTAGCAAAAAACACCAAAATCTATTGTGTTGCTATACAAGGATAATAAACTATCAGAAAGCAAAATAAAGAAAACAATTCCATTTACAATTGAATCAAAAAGAATAAAGTACCTAGGAATAAATTTAACCAAGGAGGTGAAAGACCTGTATATTGAAAACTACAGACATCCATGACAGATATTGAAGAAGACACAAATAAATGGAAAAATATTCTGGGCTATGGACTAGTAGAATCACTGTTGTTAAAATGACCATACTACCCAATGCAATCTACAGATTCAATGCAATTCCTATCAACATTCCAATGGCATTTTTCAAAGAAATAGGACAAATAATCCTAAAATCTGTATGGAACCACAAAAAAGACCCCAAATAACCAAAGCAATCTTGAGAAAGAACAAAGTTGGAGACATCATGGTCCCTGATTTCAAACTATATTACAAAAGCTATAGTAATTAAAACACTATAGTAGATCAATGGAACAGAATAGAAAGCTCAGAAATAAACTCATTTATATGGTCAATTAATATATGATAAAGAAGCCAACAATATACAATGGGGACAGGATAGTATCTTCAAAAAATGGTTGTGGGAAAATTGGACAGCTACATGCAAAAGAATGAGACCTGACCACCATCTTACACCATACACAAAAGTTAACTCAAAATGGATGAAAGACTTGAATGTAAGACCTAAAACCATAAAATTTCTAGAAGAAAAAATAGGCAGTAATCTCTTTGAGATAGGTCTTGGCAATGTTTTTTGGGGTCTGACTCCAAAAGCCAAAGCAACAAAAGGGAAAATAAATAAGTGAGACTACATCATACTAAAAAGTGTTTGCACAGGAAGGGAAACCATCAACAAAATGAAAAGGCAATCTACAGAATAGGAGAAAATATTTGCAAATGTGTCTGATGAAGGGCTAATATCCAAAATACATACAGAACTCATACAACTCAATAGCAAAAACAACCCAAACAATCTATGAACCCCAAACAGCCATTTTCTTGGTAGTAAAATTTGCCTTACTACAATGGAAAAGTGTACAGCAGAGGGGTAACAGGACTTAGCTTTGAAGTCAGAAAAACTCTACGTTCGACTCCAAGCTCTCTAACTCACAAAGACCATCTGAATCTGTTTCCATATCTATAAAATCAAAACCATTATGATTATCAGCAAAAAAAGTCTGATTAAAAAGTGAGCAGAAGATCTGAATAGACATTTTTCCAAAGAAGACATACAGATGGCCAAATCAGGTATGTAGGTACATGAAGAGGTACTTAACATCACTAATCATCAAAGGAATGCATATCAAAATCAAAATATCACTTTGCACCTGTTAGAGTGGTTATTATCAAAAAAGAAAAGAAATAACAAGTTTTGGTGAGTATGTGAAGAAAAGGGAACTTTTGTGCACTGTTGGTGGGAATGAAAATTGGTGCAGCCTCTATAGAAAACAGTATGAAAGTTTCTCAAAAAATTAAAAATAGAACTATCACCTGAACCAGCAATTCCACTTCTGGGTACTTATCCTAAGAAAAATAAAACATTAACTTGAAAAGATATACACACTTCAGTGTTCACTGTGGCATCGTTTACAATAGCCAAGAAATGGAAACAACCTAAGTGTCCATGGATGGATGAATGGATATGGTAATTGTGGTATATATATACATACATATACACACAATGTTATATTATTCAGCCATAAAAAAAGACCAAAGTCTTGCCATTTGTGACAACATGGATGGACCTTGTGGGCATTATGCTCAGTGAAATAAATCAGACAGAGAAAGACAAATACCATGTCATATCACTTATATGTGGAATCTAAAACAAAAAAGCAAAACAAAAAAAACAAGGTCTTAGGTACAAAGAACAGATTGGTGGTTGCCAGAGGCAGGGTGTGGGAGGGTTGGAGAAATAGGTGAAGAGGGTCAAAAGGTAAAAAGAAAAAAAAAATTAAAACAAAAACAACAAATTATTTGTAGAGAGGTGGATGGACATAGCGTCTGTCATCCAGAGTACAGTAAGTCAGAAAGAGAAAAACAAATACTGTATGATAATACATACATATGGAATCTAAAAAAAAAAAAGAAAGTTTCTGAAGGACCTAGGGTCAGGACAGGAATAAAGACACAGATGTAGAGAATGGACTTGAGGACACGGTGAGGGGGAAGTGTAAGCTGGGATGAATTGACAGAGTGGCATGGACATATATACACTACCAAACGTAAAATAGATAGCTAGTGGGAAGCAGCCACATGGCACAGGGAGATCAGCTTGGTGCTTTGTGACCACCTAGAGGGGTGGGATAAGGAGGGTGGGAGGGAGATGAAAGAGGGAGGACATATGGAGATATATGTATATGTATAGCTGATTCACTTTGTTATAAATCTGAAACTAACACACCATTGTAAATCAATTATACTCCAATAAAGATGTTTAAAAAAATAATGATAATAGTAATAACAACCAAAAAAACACAAAAAACAAAAACACAAACAACAATAAGTGTTAAAACCCCAAGCAACCAAAACAGATATCACCAAATTCATGCAAAAGAAGTTCTTCATTTTATTTTATAAACCTTTCTGCAAGTTTGATTAGCTGATTTCATAACCTATAATAAAATGCTAGTTAAAATAATGGCTAGCTCCACTGCATGTGAGGGTTTGACAATATGTACCTTCCAGGGCCCCCAAGCAGTTAATAGGGAGTGATCCTTTTATATCACAACTTTCATTCATCCTCAATCACAATGGAATTACATTTTAAACCTGGTACACAAGGTCAATGACTAATTAGAAACCACTCTATAGAAAAGAAGCTTGAAAACAGATTTTTTGGGCAAAAACTATAAACTAAATCAAAGCTATTGACCTGTCTCCAGCCATGTCAAAAGACCCTGGGTACCCACTAGTCCTTGGGCCTATTAACTTCAGTGACACTTTGCTTTAAGTATTTTATTCTGTCCCCTATTGACTATTCCCAACCTCTCACATTGTTCCTTGAATCTCAGTCCAAACCATAATCCAATTTCACTTGGACCACTCCATTAGCTTTCTAACTGCCCTCTTCACTGTTCATTGGGTTGCCCTCCAATTTATTCTCCATAGAGATCTTGGTAAAACATAGATTTGATTTTGTCTCTCCCATGCTTAAAAATCCCCTAGAAGCTTCCCATTGTCCTTAGAATTCAATTCAAAATACTTGGCATAACTTACAAGGAACTGCATCATCCAGTCCTTGTCTTCTTCTCCAAACTCATTTCACTCCATACTCCACACATTCTCTCTGATCCCTGTCCTCAAGAAGGAAGAAGAAAAGAAAAGAAGTTTTGGTCTGCCTATATAATTTAAAGTACTTTCTTATTCACAGATAAATGATATCCTTGTCTTCTGAAGCCAGTTCTAGCTATCTGGAATACCTGGTATGAGAAAGGGATTTTGACAAAAGTGACACTTGTAAATTATCTTTTTAATCAGTTGATCAAATTCTTGGTTGAACATCAGTATACTGTTTTCCAACAGTTCTCCAATGCCAACAAGGAGTCCTACAATTCAATTCAATTCTGATACTGACTACCTGGATTTAGACCAAAACCCCACAGGTTAAGGGTTCAGTCCCACAAGACTACTTCCACTTCAGATGCCAGGCACAAATGGTGTCCCCAGGCTACCCGCACATCAGCCTGAATGACTATAAATGCAGAAGTCTTACAACCACCCGCCCCCCACTGCCCTTAAATTTGATCATTTATTAGAATGACTCACAGAAGTCAGGAAAGCTCTATTCTTACAATTACAGTTTTATTATAATGAATGTAAATCTGGAACTGCCAAATGGAAGAAATGTGCAGTGTAAGGTGTGTGTATGTGGGGGAGTGAGGGGTACACCGAGCTTCTATGTCTGCTCTTTGCACTCCACCTTCCCAGAACATTAATGTGTTCACCAGCTTGTAAGGAATTTAGATTCCTTCCTTCAAGAGTTTTAATCAAAATGTTATTTTCTGGGCATGATTGATTAAATCATTGGCCATTGATGGATGAACTCAATCTCCAGCATTTCTCCCCTCCCCAAGGTCAGGGGGTAGGACTGAAAGTTCCAACACGCTAATCAGGTGGATGGATTCTCTGGCAACCAACCCCCATCTTTGAGACCCACTAGGGGTCATCACATTAGCATAAGCCCAGTATGGTCAAAAGGGGCTCATTACAAATTAAAAAAACTACTCCTGCCACTCAGGAAATACCAAGAGTATTAGGCACTCTAGGCCAGGAACTGGGGACAAAGAACAAATATATATATATATATATATTTATTTATTTATTTATTTATTTATTTATTTATTATTATACTATAATTGGGAATACTCAAGGAGCTTTTTCACCAATGCCTGGGCCTCTCTGCTAAAGGTTCTGCTTTAGTTGTTCTGAGAGGAGTCCCATCATGAGCCCTTTTTAAAAGATCTGCAGGTAATTCTATTGTGCAGTTAAGGTTGAAAACTATCCTTTAAATAAGGGGGGAGCAGACATATTAAATATTTATTAGACAATCTTCAAATGTTTATTGAACTACGGTCCATAGACCATGCTTGATGCTGAGGCAACAACAGTGAATAAGCCTGACATATTCCTTTCCATGTGGAGCTTATAGTCCTGTAGGAAAAGACAAAAATTACACATATACACAATTATAATGGAACTGAAAAAGTGAGGTACAGAGTCCTATGAGAACCTATAGAGTGGGCCCTAACATAATGAGGTGAGGGGTAGAGCCAGAGAAGTCCTCCTTGAAGAAAAGACACTGGTGGGAAATTGGAAAGAATGAAAAAGAGTTAGTCAAAGAAAGACAAGAGGATGATTTTTATTTTCATTCTCTTCTCAAGGTGAGGTCCATGAAATAATAGCATCAACAATCACCTAGGAGTTGTTAAAAAGACAGAATATCAGGCCCCACTCAAACCCACTGAATCAGAATCTACATTTTACTAATGTCCCCAGGTGATACCTATACACAATCAAGTTTGAGAAGTACAGCTCTTGGAATTTCCAAAAAGAAATTCTTAAAAATTCCTTAATGAGATCCCTAAGGCAGCTTTGCTTCCTGTCCTTCAGAGAACTAATTGCACAAATATTCCTATAATTCCGTAAACTACCCTAGGAACTTTTCAATAAAATTATTTTTGCCTAAACTGATAAGACTCATATTCTATTGTTTACAAAAAAAGTACCTTAAGAAATACACAGAGTTTCTCTTTCCAAAAGGTTAGAAAAAATGACCAAAATCCAAATTATGTGTCATGTTTTCATTTCTGTATTTAATAATATATTTTTAGCATTTCAAAAATGAGTTGAAATATTGTTTCTTTCCTTTTTAATACTCTTATATAGGTTAAAGACAATTAGGTTTGATCAATATTAAGAATTTTGTGCTTTTGGTTGGCCAAATGATTTCCAGGGCTTCCCTGGTGGCGCAGTGGTTGAGAGTCCACCTGCCGATGCAGGGGACACAGGTTCATGCCCCGTTCCAGGAAGATCCCACATGCTGCGGAGTGGCTAGGCCCATGAGCCATGGCCACTGAGCCTGCGTATATATATATATATATATATATATATATATATATATATATATACACACTAATGATTTCCATCATTTTCCTCAATTGTATATATTTAGTTTATGAGGACTGTGTTACTTACCTTATGTTGTAAAACAAAATGCCACAAATGTCACAACTTCAAACAACAATAAACATTATTTCATAGTTTTTGTGGGTCAAGAATTCAGGAGTGGCATAGTTGAATAATTTTTGCCTACGGTATCTTATGAGATTGCAGTCAAGATGATGACTAGAGAACTTCAGTCATTCATTTAGTTTGGGTTGGAGGATCTGGTTCCAAGAACGCTCATACCCTTGGCTTACATGTCAATGCTGGCTGGTGGTAGGAGACCTTAGTTACTCACCACATGGACTTCTCCACTGTAGCACCTGAATGTCCTCATGCCATGGGATCCAGCTTACTCTAGAGAAAGTGACCTGTGAGATAAAGGCAGAAGCTGCAACTTCTTTCATGAGTTTGCCTTGGAAGTTATACTCTATCATTTAGGCCGGCAGTCCCCAATATTTTTGGCACCAGGGACCAGTTTTGTGGAAGATAATTTTTCCACAGACGGAGGTGGGGAATGGTTCAGGCGGTAATGTGAGCAATGGGGAGCAATGGGGAGCGGCAGATGAAGCTTTTCTCACTCGCCTGCCCCTCACCTCCTGCTGTGAGGCTTGGTTCCTAACAGGCTGCAAAACAGTATCCGTCTGCGGCCCAGGGGTTGGGGACCCCTGATTTAGTCAATATCTTATTGATTACCAGGTCAACCATATTCAGTGAAAGTGAGGGAGACTCATAGGCATGTGAATATGGAAGGGAAGAATCACTGGGGATCATTTTAGAAGCTAGCTAACACAAGATCCATATTTTCATATTGTTCCATTTTTCTGTTTCAACTATTAAAAAAATAAGGATCGAATGTAATAACCTCTCAAACATCCTCTTTGTAGATAAAGATAGTGATTTCCAGCAGCAGCTGTATGATGGATAGTTTAGTGTTTATAATAATAATGATAATAATATAATATCTAATAGTCATATAACAATACATGCCATGCACTGTTCTAAAGGCTTTCTGTATATTAATGCACTTAATTCTCTTAATTCTTAATGCGCTTAATAAACCTATGAGGTAGGTACTACATTTCTTCCTATTTTGCAGATGAGAAAGATAAGTTACAGAGAGATTAAATAAGTATTGTTACTGTCTCTCCTAACTGCCTGTATTAACACTACTAACTGCTATTACTAAATACAGGGATGGTGGAAGTGAAGGATTAATGCACAACAAAGAGGGTAATAAGAATGTTTGAGAGCTGAGAATCATTTCTGTTTACTGAGATCCAGTTTTGGATGGCAAGGTATGCGGGTACAAAAAATAAAAGGACATAATTTTAGCCTTCAAGATTCTTGAAATAACAACCAATTAAAGAGAAAAATATTGAAATATTATTTCATATAATTTTCCCAAATTCTCAACATGTTTTACATATTTTTAGATTAATTTATTCAACAAACATTAATTGAGCACCTACAATGTGCTAAGTCTTGCTGAAGGAACTGAGATATAGCAGTGAACCAAACAAAAATATCTGCCCACGTGGAGCTTATATTCTAGTGGGGGGAGACAGGTATTAAGCCAGATGAATTAGTAAAATTGACATCTAATTAGTGAATTAGGTATGGGTAAGAGGTAAGGATACAGAATTAAGCAAAATGGTTAAAAAAGGCAATGTGGAGGAAAGGGAGGGAATAAAGATCCAGGGAAGATTGTACTGAGCAATCAAGACTTGGAGGAAGTAAGAGAGCTAGATCTGAAGGAAAACCATTCCAGGCAGAGGGAGCAGCAAGCAGGAAGGCTCAGAGGTATGCACATGTAGAGCAGTTCTGATGAACAATAAAAAGGGCAGTGGGATTAGAATGCATTAAATAAGGACAAAGAACTAGAAGCTTGGTTTAGAGAATTAACATGTGGGAGAGTAAGCACAGACCATGTAAAACATTGAGGGTTACTGGGACTTACTGGGATCACTCTGGCTGCTGCGCTGAGAGTATACTAGTGGAAAACGAAGATAGAAGCAGTAAGCCTAGCTTGCTAGTGTAGCAGTCCAGATAAGAGGAGATTATGCTTGGTCCAGGGTGTAGCAGTGGAGTGGCAAGACGTAACTGAGTATATCACAGAAGGATTGGAATTCCTATTTTAAGATAGCCAGCTTTAAAAATGTCCTGATAGTGATGTTTAGGGAGTAAATGAAAGGAATTAAGGGCAACAGCTGTAATGGAGTAGAACGATGGCATCTCAATAGGAGAATCAACGTTCATCCAAGATTTCTGTTTGATGGTTTTGGAAGGTACCCAAGACCCACTATTACAAAAAGAAGCTGATTTTTTAAAAAAGAAATTTTTGTGCCCTACAGAGTTTCTGGCAAGAGGTTCAGAAATATAAATATATAAAAAAGAAAAGGGTACTATGAAGGTTTAGACGAATGTTCTTTTAAAAAATAGCCAAACTGACTGATGATCAAAGAAAATCTTGTCAAATTCTCCTGGCAGTCGAATAAAAAGAAAAACAAAAGATCAAAGGATAGATTTGTTAAATAAGGTAACTTATTCCTAGCATTTCCAGCTAGCTATTTATAGACACATATTCAAATGTTAAGCCAAAATTAAAATGGGTACCAATGTTTTCTCTCTTGAACAGAAACACAATTTATGGGCCAAAAGAATGTGTATCAGTGGCATACAATCCTAGGGTAGTGAGAGGTTCGATGCCTTGCTTTGACATCTGCATCAAGGTCAAAACAAAATATCTTATTAATGGGGGATATTAGATTCTTCTAAAATGAACATTCATTCTACAAACGTTTGAGTGCCACTGTGAAGCAAATGATAATTAATTCTTTCAAAAACTTTTTAGTGCTTTTCCTTTCCAACATCTGCAATCAATAAGTCTAAAATGGGATAACATTCTAAAACTTAATATTCTAAACCTGGAAAGAATCACAGATATAATTTTAATCCAACTTTCTTGACTGTCACCCATTTGATGGATGAAATACATGGGATGCATAGAAGTGAAGCAATTTGCTTAATGTCATATGGCTACTTAGTTTCAACGTTGGTATTGAAAGACAGAGAACCCCTTCACTATTTATGTCTTTATCTCATTTGATTATAACCACGGTCATTTTCAAAAATTAATCTGTGGTGCTCTTTTTTTCACGAAACCATCAAAAATGCATGTGTTTCCTGTTTGTATTCACCTTAGAATCTATCCACCATTCTGTGAGAACAGGTGAAAGGAAACTGTGTGAGGGTATCATTTTCCTCTCCTGCTATGGAGTGTAAACCCAAGCCCCCCCCACACACACACACACAGTGCAAGAGAGAAGCTCATAGAGTTACATACAGAAAAGTCTGTTTTATTCACCCTCAGTGCCACACAATATATGGTACATACCAGACACTCATGACAATTTTGCTAAATGAAGGAGTAGATTTCTCTTCCCTTACTGTCAACTGAATCTGGAAACCTAGCAAAGGGTATATCACATGGATTAAATAGAAGTTGTAGCTTTCAGTGTCTTGTAGATGACATGTCTACCTCTGCAGAGGTGGGAGTGGAGGCTCTTAAAGACAGAAGACCTTGGTGACGGTACTTGACTCCACCTTAGCCTAGCTAAGACACAGGTAAAGGAAGAGATAAAGAATGTGTGGTTCTTCTCCAGATGTAAGAGGAGAGGAAAGTAATGTGCGTGGGAATGAGAAGAAATAAATAAAACGATGCAGAAAGAAAATTAAACACAAGTTGCCATTTTTTAAACACTGTCTGAAATGTTCCTTCCTCCTATTGGTGTGGGTTAAAAGTACCTTTTAATTCAGTGTCTTGAAATTCTGGTTCTTATGAAATTCTACCTACTAGACCATACTCCTAATCCTTAAATTAAATATAAGACTCTGAACCATCAATTGTCGGAAGGGGAAAAGGAAGTATTATAAGTGTGGCCCCATAATGTGATCACAGTACATGTATAGATGGTTTGTTTTCCACTGTTAGGTACAAAACAGCAATTTCATTTTTCACTGAAACTTGTTTTTCAAAGTGAAATTTGGCAAATAGTAAGTTGTAACACTTTGAGATCCCTTCACTCTTCAAGAACTTTCACTTTAAAATTGATACAAAGGGACTTCACTCCACAGCTGCATGACTGCCTTTCAGTGCATCGCCAGATTGCAGCTGACCACTAAGCAATCCTGTGTGTCCTTCTGCCCTACCATAGGCAGGTCATAATTTACAGCCAACCAAGTGACTATAATGGAATCCTCTTTAAAGATGACATTTTAAAAAGTCAAAGTCATATTTTATGTGGTATGCAAGCTCAGCTCATTCTTGATCAAAAGGGAAATGGCTGCAATCATGAAGAAAGTGTTACTAGCTTGAATCTCTTGAACACATGTGAGGACATGTGTACAATTATACACATATATATATACAAATGCGTACACACAGAGGTCAAATTCTTACTTCTTTGCTTACCTCTTCTTTGCCTGGATTCTGCACTAGATGAGTCAAAAGAGCACTGGCTTTGGGTGGCAAATTTAAGGAGAGACGAAAACTCATCAATCAAGATAAGGATCAGTAACATTGCTGTTCTGAGCCATTATAGGAATCTGAAGTAAAAGGAAAAATCAGCAACATGGATCTTGTTTTTTATTGAAAATGGAAATATTTTCTTCATCATGGATTTTTTTTTTGTATTACACGATTTAAAAAAAATTTGCGTTAAAATATTACTTATTTGATTTCTGAGTTTTTGATGCTCCTTAAATTCTCCCCCAAGGCAAGTGTCTCCCTCATCTCATTCACCTTACCCTAGTACCACCCCCACCTAAATGATTCTGCTTTGTTGAAGAGAATGGAAGAAATATTCAAGGATTCCATTCTATGACTTCAATTCCTCAATGAACATTAAGAATATTCAACCCCTGAACAACTCATCCTAAACTATGGCCATGTGGCAGTTTAGAAGGAGAATGGACAAATTAAGAAGAAAATTAACAAGTTGGAAATGCATCTGTATGAAAATGTACGGCTTAGCAAGGATCTCGAGCATCAGAAAGTATATCCACATTGTGAACTTGAGTCTCTTTTACAAAGTCCATCCCAGAGCACATCTGAACACTTGCAGTGATGGAGAATATGACACTTCCCAACACCGCCCTTTCTAACCGAAATTTATTAGGATGTTCTCCCTTCCACCGAGTCATATCTGAGTCTTTCTTCCTGAAGTTTCACACTTTGGCTCAATTTGAATCCTCTGAGCTATTATTTAATAAGACTAATCCTTATCCCACTCTACTAGACTCAAAATATGAAGGCAGATTAAAATGGCTTTCTCTTGAAGCAAGCAGTTTTCCTCTTGGACATTCATTCTAAAATGATAATTATTAATTTCCTATGTTAAATTGCTGTTCGGGGACTTGCATCCTATGAAAATAAGGATGAACATCCCGGTAGCCATAATTATCATAATTCAGTGCTCAGATTGTTTCCTTAGGATTCTGACTTTCTCAACCCTGGCTGGTCATCAGAGATTTGTCTCCTTAGATCTGGGATGGATCTCAGGCATCCTTGTACATTAAAAGTTCTCCAGGAGATCTGACTGCTTGGGTAGGTTTGAAAACCACTGCAGTTCTAACTATTCAGATAAACAGAAACATCCATTTGCCCTCAATTTCCTCCAAGTCAGGCAAGAAAACTTGCAGGTTAAAGTACTCCATTTACTTTCATAAAGTAAATCCCTTCTCTGTATTTAAGCTTCTCCTGAAAAAGCAATACTTTTTTTTATGTTGAAAAGAGATTATATGGGAATTGACTATTTTTCCTGAATTGCTCGTGGGGTAGAAAATTTAGGTAAATAGGTTGGTTCCCTTAAGCAATATGTGACATTTGCTCTAGAAGCCAAAGAAATCTCAGTGAATTTTCTGGATTTTAACTCAGGGAAAACAATTATCTTGTAAAAACACTATAATTAAAGATAACAATAATAATACTTTACATCAAAATTTTGTGCCAGGCTTCCATGGTGGCACAGTGGTTAAGAATCCGCCTGCCAATGCGGGGGACACGAGTTCGTGCCCCGGTCCGGGAAGATCCCACATGCCGCGGAGCGGCTAGGCCCATGAGCCACAACTACTGAGCCTGCGTGTCTGGAGCCTGTGCTCCCCAATGGGAGAGGCCGCGACAGTGAGAGGCCCGCACACCACGATAAAATAAATAAATAAATAAATTTTGTGCCTATGGTGTTATCTCTCTGAGAACTCATGAAAGCTCCATGATAAGGGAAAGAATAATATCAGTATACCTACTTACTTCAGTGACCTGACCACAGTCACAATTCTAGTGCCAAATATACAAAATAAGCATTCTAATATTATTTATTTACTTTAGTACTATTTAATTTAATTTAATTTAGAGCTACCATAACTATAATATTAGTCTCTATGAAATATGCTGTATTTTACTGGTTTAAGAAAAAATTAATTAAAAAAAAAAAGAGTTAAAAAGTACTACAATTTAACCAAGTTTACATGATCTAATATTTTTATTGGGCTTTCACTTTGGCTAAACGATAAGAAATTTTTCTAATTATTATTTTAGGATAAACATTCATGGGCTTAATGAAATTTTACTGTACCTGATTAACTTGATTTCAGACACAAAAGTTGAGTCCTACAATAAAGGAAGAAAAGCATGTGTGGTCCTGCTGACTGTTTATTTGGGCAGAATCAGAAGCACTTTTAAGTCTGGCCGTATTCCCTGTTTTTAAGCTATTTCCCACTTATAAGCACATAATGGCCACAAGGAAATACCTTCAGGTTTTGTACGCTACTCTGAATTTGTTCTTTCAGGAGAGAATACCTTGGAGTTGAAATGCATGTCTTTAATTGAGAGTAATTTCAATTCTAGGATTCATTATACTCATGAACAAGGGTCTTGAGCCAAACATTGTGCTCGGAACTCTAGATTCAGAGATGAACAAGACTGAGTGCTTATTCTCATGCGTCTTTCTTCTACGTCTCAAATAGAGGAGAGGTGGAAATCGGGTACTCTATTTCGAATCCAGGGTGGCTCCTGACTGCAGCTTGGATTCTTACATGAATCACTCACAGTTCCTCTAATCATATATAGTGACTGAAGCCAGAGAATTGTAGTTTCCAAAACAGAAAATCCAAATTCTTGAGCTTTGACCAGTTAAAATATTTCAAGCCTGTGCATATTAGCTTATCCCATGGTGGTGATTTTGTTTTGAGTTCATAAGAATTAATTAAATGAATACCTTTAAAGAGAAGTATCTAGACTTTAGACCAGGAGTATTGCCATCATGCTTTTCAAATATCAAATGGACTTAATAACCCCCAATATTCATCAAATCAGCATTTGTCAAATAGTGTTAGGAGCTTTATGCACAGGCATTAGCCAAAGTAGGATGCATTTATCTATTTGGAACTAATATTTTTTTAAAAAATGTCTCACTAGATTAACTAGAAACTGTCTAGATTCTGTTAGGCAAATTACTGCTGATTTGAGCCCTTTGAGTCCTAATGAAATTTCATCATAAGAAAGATACATGTTGTCGACTCAAACTACAAAATTATCAGCAAAGAGAGCAAAAAGGAAATATAAAATGTGAGGAATTTTCACAGAAATACACCACGCTATAGGTGTCCAGCACGTCACATTGGATTCATCTCGACAGAAACGGCTTTCACAGAATGCCCACCAGACGTGTTCCCACGGCTATTTTGCCATCTGTAGTATTAAAGACTATCCATTATGGGTGCCTTGGGGCTAGACTTTAGAATTGATTACAAAGTGTTCCGTGATACAAAGTGGAATTACTGGCTTTAATTTAAAAAAAAAAAAAAAAAATCCACATAGTAGTCTTATTAAGTCAGAAACAAAGAATAGATCATGTTTTAGATCTTATATCTGGATTGAAAGAAGATACACATATTTGTTTATGATAGATCTCGATTAATATAAATTCTCTGACTCAATCATGGTCATAGATGTATAATGTATATGTATAATGTAATCTACTCTAAATACCATTTTCTCCTTGCTTTACGTATGCAAAAAGGCACATTTCAAAATCCACAAGCATCCAGCTCATTAAAAGGAAAAATGACGAGGTCTCTTCTTCCTTAAGTTTGATATTCAGATGCAGTTGAAACTACATGGAAAACACTAAACATGTTCTGAAAACCTGTATTATAAATACATTGATTTCTTTCCACTTTAGGAAATAGATAGTAGAGATCATATGGATATTTTAAATCATTTCCTTAAAGCTGTAACACCTTTCCCTTAGATATTCTGATCAGTAGCTATTTAAGCAAATTTTTATTTTTATAAATTGAGAGGTTTTTTTTTTTTTTTAGTAACCTCTAAAGAGTTGGAGATACCAAAGTGATTGTACAGCCAGTGTTTGGAATCATAGGTTTAGATATTCACAGGCACAAAATAATCCTGTAAGTGTCTTCCAAAGTAATTACTCTACTTCCTTACTTTCTCTTTTATGCAGTGTCTTTGAACTCCTCAAAAAGCACCATTCTGAAAACATATTCTCAACCTCAAATGACAAATTATGTTCCAATATGTTATCAAGGGAAAATGAAATAACTATTATGCAAATTAGATGCATAATTGCTGCCCTTTATTACTCATAAAAGCTTGATTTGGAATTAGTCCCAGAGGTCATTCAGTCATTGGGACCTCTCCCACTGCAAGAAGCCATAATGTATAGTCTATAAGGCTTATCACCAGCATACACACACACACACACACACACACACACACACACACACACACGTACACACACACATATATATAATTACACACAGTATACTTTGTGTTCAATTTAACTAAATACCTTTGACAGAATTCTGAATAACCCATTGAGTTCAATTTTGGAAGGTCCTTCTACTTTTGCACATTCATAGATGTAGGACATTTCTTCATTCTGAGGTGGGTATTTGTTGTTTCTCTGACAACCTGATGTTTATTGCCTGTTTCTAGCAGAGAATAATTTTTCTCTCCCATTGTCTGCAATCTTGGTGCAACCTTAGGCTAAATGTTCTTCACTCCCGTTCCAGGGGCTGTAGCAGCCGTGCTTCACCAGATGCTTCCTCTCCCAGCGCAGGGGACGGGGATGTCATGTAACCATAGGATTCTTCATGCTAGGACTTCTCATGAAGAGTGAAACGAGGATGGAATAATAAGACAAATAATTGGGGGTTTGACAGTCACTCTAGTGCTGGTATGCTAATCAGATAGTTTCTGCAGTTTTCTGCCACTGGCCCCCAGATTTCCTTGCATGTGGCTTCTTGCTTAGACAAAGTCTCCAACCTTCATTTCTGTTTTTATGCCTCCTGACATCTTTCCAATCTATCCTGTTTTCTTAAGTCAACCAGAGACTGTCTACATTGTCGGCAAGCAAAGAACCCTCTCGTCAAAGTTCCCCATAGTTTCCCCCACTCTTCCTAAATTTACTTTCCAGAATTTGTCTATATTCACAAATCCCCCTTTTAAATATAAAATCCTAGTAAATTCTAGTAAAACAAATAAGTCCCCTACAACTGCTACTTAGATTTTTGAATTCTAGACCTTAGACAACTCTGATCATGTTTCTTCTCTGGAGATTAAACTCATCTGGAAATATGGAACTTTTAGTTAAATAAAACCCATGAGTCTCCTTCCCAGCTATTTTTTGTGTGTGTTTTGAGGGGATGAGCTGAATATCAATTTCTTGGTTGTGATATTCTGTTTTTATACAAGATGTTACCACTGGCAGAAACGTGGTGAAGGGTATGAGAGATCTTTTTGTATTATTTTTTACAACTGAATTTAAATTTATCTCAAACTTGAATTTATCTCAGAAATGAATAAAGGCTAGTTATGAACTACTAAATTTAGATTGCTATATACTAACTTTCTAATTTCCACTAAATATCTGATTTATCAACAGAAATTTATAAAACATTGTCATAGGGACATTAACAAAATAGTAATGAACAAAATGAGAGTGACTGGTACCACCACTATTTTTCAATATTATTGTAAAAGTTCTAAAGTCACTAAAATACAATTAAAAATAGGAAGCATTATTGGAAAAAAAGACAAAACTAGAACCATTTCCAAATTATAGGAGTATTTATATGGGAAAGTATTAAGAGCATAATTCGAAAATTGACAGAAGAGAGAAAACAGATGATCCACAGAGGAAATCATTTTAATAACTAAAAAAGTAAAATTATTTAATCTTACTATAAATAAGATATTGGTTTTCACTTATGCATTTTAAGAAAATTTATAACATTTAATATTTCTGGGATGGGATGAACAGAGATCAGATACATTATAAGAGAAAATGGAGAAGTTAAAAAAAACATCTGGAGTGTAAAGTAAGGTATTACCTTAGCTGCTGCTGTGAGCAGAAATTGGTACAAGTCTTTTAGAAAGCAGCAGTAAAACTGTTTGCCTACATAACACTACTTCATTTTATTTTTCTCAGTAAATATCTGCATTGGACTCTATTCTAAGCACATAAAGGACTTGGGTAAGGATTTATATGATATGATAAAGCTATAAGGTTGACATAATAAACATAAAAAGGTTTGGTCTGAATATCCAATACTGGGATCTTGATGAAATACATTTATGGATGGATTATTTACAGCCTAAATCATGTTTTTATTAAGAATATTTACTAACTAAAATATAATGTTAAACGACCAGAAGGAAATTCATTAAAGTGTTAACAGTTGTTATTTCTGGGCAAGGGCTTATTGCTAATTTTCATATTCCTTTCTCATGAAAATAATTTAACTCTCTGAAGTTGCTGATGGTTCAAACGCTGTTCAATAAAGGTACTTATATTAGTCAGCTAGGGCTGTCACAACAAAATATCACAGACTAGATGGCTTAAGCAACAGAAATGTATTTTCTCACAGTTTTGGACACTACAAGTCTAAGATCATGGGGTCAGCAGGGTTGATTTCACTCTGAGAAATCTGAGTCCTGGCTTACAGATGGCTGCCTCCCCTCTTTGCTTTCACATGGGCTTTCCTCTACGTGTGCCTGCATCCTCTTCTTATAAGGACACCAGTCATGTTGGATTAGGACCTACCTCAATGCCCTCATTTAACCTTAATTACCTCTCTAAAGACCCTATCTCCAAATAAAGTTATATTCTGAGGTACTGGCATTTAGAACTTCAACATATGAATTTTTGCAAAAACATCATTCAGTCCATAACAGCTCTCTAGACAGATCAAAAGGTGCCATAAACAGCCAAGCCAGTCTGCTCTTCTGGAAATAAATTGTCATGGTTAATAATGAGAGAAGAAAGATTATTCAGCTCTGCTTGATTTAAAAGCATCAAAGCTGCTGTGGCCCATTAAGTTAGGAGATATGCTTTCTAGGGTCTGTCATTGTACAGCTGCTGGGATAGACCATTAATCAGATTCCATATAGCTGATGGGATGAACTGATAGGAAAGAAAGCTGATATACGTACACCTCGGAAAGACCCATCAATGTGTATCATCCATATATGTTTCTCTTTGTGATCCCAAGGAGCCTGCCTAGCTGGACTAATTCACTATTTACTAGATTTATAGTGAGAAAAACAATAACCACAACAAATAGTTATGACTGTTAGGGGCAAGTCCCTCTCACTAGAAAACTATTACTATGCTTGTAGGATAGACATTGTACTTTGGTGAAAGAGAATTCTGTCAACAACACAGCAAAATAAAAATTTTACATGTGAATGGTTAGCCTGATTTTATAAACCTTAGCTATCCACAAGTATTCATTCCTGAGGGTTCTGGAAAGCAGCTATTATACTATAGATCACTTGACTATTTTGGCTCTTAAGGGAAAAGATGGAATTTAAGTAAAGATTTATCAGAGGAGTTGATAGCTTTTTTCTAAAACTATATTAAGTACAGAAGAAAGTAAAAACCATTTGTAGTTTGAAGTATTTGAATATTAAACAAAGTAGAGGGAAATATCTTGTTTTCTGCAACAGAAAAATAAGAATCTAAAGGAATCTTATTTGGAGGATGACATGGAATTATCTGTTATCTTTAGCCGTGAACAGGAATGAGAGGACCTCCAGGCTCTCAACAGGTACAGGTTGAGGACAAGTTGAATTCAGACATTTGAACATTTGAGGATGAAAAACCTTACTCTGCAAAGGCAGCGTTCTCCTTAAAATGTTGTCCAATTTCTGCTAAAGTAAATGGCTAGGCAGTCACATAAAAAGGAAGGTTATTGTGTACCAACTAGCAAAGGGAAAACAATTTCAGAAGTTCTTAATATTTTTAATGACCCTCCTCTTCAAGAATACAGCCCTAATATACAGATATATGTTTACTGTTAAGTGCTATACAAATATTAGTGTTTTAATAGATTAATACATATTATAATATATAAAAAATAGAAATTAAGAATATTAAAAGAATACGATCAAATAAATACAAATAAAAACTGAATACTTAATTATTCAAATTCTGTGATTAGCTAGAATGTCCCTTGGGGTGTACATCATCCACTTTAGGGAATTTCTGTTTCATATTATAGATGTTTAGTGTCTAAAAATATTTTCTTTCCACTTATGGAAATCTACATAGAAATATCAAGAAAGGACTCATCATAAATGGTAGGTGTGGTTCTTCTTATCTTTGTTTATTTCTTCACCAACCAATCAAAGTAACATTCAGCTGTATCATTAAAATATAAGGCAGTATATAATGTTAATATCATATTGGTCCTCTCTTTTTTTTTTTTTTTTTTTTTTCGGTGCGCGGGCCACTCTTTTTTCTTCTCCCGTTGCGGAGCACAGGCTCCGGACGCACAGGCTCAGCGGCCACGGCTCACGGGCCCAGCCGCTCCGCGGCATGTGGGATCTTCCCGGACCGGGGCACGAACCCGTGTCCCCTGCATCGGCAGGCGGACTCTCAACCACTGCGCCACCAGGGAAGCCCTGGTCCTCTCTTTTAAATAACATTTATTGTCAGCTTAAATGGAAAAATTATAGAATGATTATAGGAGGATATTTTCTCAACTCTTTTTTTTTTTTTTCAGTACGCGGGCCTCTCACTGCCGCGGCCTCTCCTGCTGCAGAGCACAGGCTCTGGACGCACAGGCTCAGCGGCCATGGCTCATGGGCCCAGCCACTCCGCGGCATGTGGGATCTTCCCGGACCAGGGCAGGAACCCGCGTCCCCTGCATCGGCAGGCGGACGGACTCTCAACCACTGCGCCACCAGGGAAGCCCTCTCAACTCTTTTAATGATTCTTAATTAGTGAAACAATTTGCACAGTTCTCATTACAAAAGGCATTGACTAGCCCTATTTTAAAGTGCTTTTCACAATAATCCCATTTCCAAAGCATACAAGTATGCTGATCTGTCCTAATCAATTCATTTTTTAAAATGAGGCAACATAGGCAGCTTGCAATCTTTAAACCTAGGAACACATTGGTCTCCCTTTTGGATTTTGAATTTATTTGATTTTTGGCATGCAAAGTTTTATGATTTGTTTCCATTATAGTATTTCAGTTGTTTTTTAAATACAAAAAAACTAGTGATAGTCTGACCACGTCTATCTTGCTGAAGGACTAGCTGTATTGTCCTGGCTGGTGAGTCACCTCTGGATGCTGAACAATGATCCTGACAAATCTACAACAGCTGCATGCTTTGCCAGAGAAGAGAAAAGGGAACCCACTTGGGATGCGCAAAAACCCTCCTTAAAGCCAGTCTTTTCCAGGCCTTAGAGAACATTCCTAATTTGAGTCTCCACTGGAAGAATACACGGCCACTCACATGTTCATGAAAAAGACATTTTTAACTTCCAGCCTATGAAACAAATTCAGGGAAACCAGAACGAAAGAGACAGTGGGGTATTTGGCATAGCAAACAATGTGGTCACTGATGTACCAAGAGTCACTAGCTTTGACATTGAAAAACCTATAAAATGTAGTTTCTACCTCATATTGCCATGACTAATTTAATTTGTTAAGTCAGGCTGGAAGACCATTTCAGGTGAAATAAAAGCAATTCTTTGCAATAACATTTCACTGCAGTGCACTCACATAATTTAGCATTTATTTGAAACTCAGTTTACCAAGAAAGCACACATACAAAAAATAATGTTATACATATACTCTATAGTTGCCACCGAATAAGTGCCTTTGACATATATGTCATACTTGCCTTTTAAACATCAGCACTGACAATTTGTAAAGTGATGAAGGTAATATAAAAGTAACACCTTCATACTCATACTGACATCAGTGAAAGTATATAAAAAAGAATGTTTGCTGTTTGTCAACTTTGCTTCCCAATACCTTACTCAGATTTTCCATGGAGTTGGTAAAACTCTAGTGTTTAAAATAGGCACACTTGTCTGCAAGGAACAGAGACAAGCTCAACTTAGCACAAGCAACAAGCATTATTGTAAAGTTACAAGCAGATGTAACCTAGGAGAAGCTAGACAACCTGGCTTGAGAAAGCTAGGAAAGGAAGAGTCTGTAGATCAGGCCGTAGAATTTCCATTTTGTAACTTTGCCATTTATTGACTCAGCTATCTCTCCGCTCCACACTATCATTTTCTAGTTGTCAAATTCAGTTTTTCCTTCGTCTGTACTCTGCACAGAGGAAATCTGGTTGACTTAGCTCATATTTTCACAGCCTGCTGGCAAGTACCAACCGTACTGTGGGTCATTATGTAAATGGAGGTGCACAAAGCAGAGAGCATTTGGTGAAGTGTTAGCTAGAGGTGAAGCTGGGGATTGCTGTGCAGAGATTGGTGCTTCCTGCACACCTAGTTTCCTGAACCAACCATCTAGCCGGCTGGATCCAACCAAGGATTCAATTCCACCAGCACCCAAAGAGTTTAGGTTCTAACTTCCTTGGGGAAAAACACATAAGCACTGCTCACCCCCATGCCTTTCCTGGTGAGTCCAACTGTCTGCTCTCAATCCTAAACTACCTCTAGACACACATCCTTCTTGTTGCCACCTTGAAAACACCTGATGCCCACAATTAATGGCCCTTGCCATTGTTGGCTTCTCCTCTGCATACGTTCCTACAGCAACTGTTTTGGGCTCAGCCACTGTCACTGGGTCATTGAAATATGGATGTTTACAGCTCATCAAATTAGAGAAGTGGTTCTGAAAGGGAGGGTGTATTGTTTCCCAGGGGACATTTGGCGATGTCTAAAGACATTTTTTGATGTCACAACTGATTCCTACTGGTATCTAGTGAAAAGAGCCCAGGGCTGCTGCCAAGCATCCTGCAATCCACAGGACAGCTCCCATAGCAGAGAAGGATCTGACCCAAACTGTCAAGAGGGCCAAGGCTGAGAAACCCTGGTGTAGAGGCATTCTGAGAATCACATCTCAGGAGAACATATATGCAGGCTAATTTTGAGAAGACCAGTCTCTGAGTAAGAGCAAATCTCATGACCTGAGGGAGAACCCTCTGTGAACATCCTTTCTCACAGGTTTGAGCCTCCAAGGTGACTGTCACCCTGTGTTGCATTCCTTACCAGTACTGTCTGGCATTGGTCCCCAAATGTTTTGGCAGTGGGGACCGGTTCCATGGAAGACAATTTTTCCATGGACGGAGGGGCGGGGGCAGGGAGGATGGTTCAGGCAGTAACACAAGCGATGGGGAGAGATGGGAGCGGAGCGGCAGATGAAGCTTTGCTTGCTTGCCCACCGCTCAACTCCTGCTGTGTAGCCCGGTTCCCAACAGGCCACGGACTAGTACCGGTCCATGACCCAGGGGTTGGGGACCCCTGCTGTATGGTATATATGCATGCAGAGACACTGATGGAACTAAAGAATTATGTCTCTTGCCCTTTATTCTTGCAAAGGTCAGCACACAAAGAAGGGTACCCAGTTCTACATCTCCCCAGATAGTGTCTCTGTTGCATTCACAGAACCATAAAAGCCTAAATGCAAATAGGACTCCTTGTGCTCAGTTAAGAGCTTATAGATCAAGCCCTCATTAATCCTTGGCTACTTTACTGAATTTAGGGCAGTCTACTCAACTTGATCTTTAAGAGCGCTTGGAATTCAAATGAAGGGGTTGATCAATCTAGGAAGGAACTAATATTTTCCTGGTGTTTTTATATGCCAGACCCTGTGCTGGCTTGGATTAAATTGTAAAATTGAAACATGTACCCTTTCACTGATTAGATAATTGTATCTCTCAAGTGATGTTTGTCTTGTTATATGAATATAATCTTTCCTTTATGCCAACAGTAGCACATGATGCCAGGTCTATTCCTGGGGCTCACTAAGTATTTTCTGAACATGTAAATTTTTCTCAAATCTTTACTCTTCCCTATGCATATGAGGAACACATTAATACTCCCACACTCCCATCAATAACTGCAGAGTGGCTTTTCTTAAGCAGATGTGCAGTGGGTAGTATTCAAATAAGTAGTGGGCGGGAGGGAAAAAAAGAGACAGATGTGAGAATTTGCAAACTTTATCAAGTATACCTGATACCTCTGACCTCCAGTTGAAAATGACTGCTTTATACTTTCTTATCAACATCTCAACCCCAGTGAAGACTTTACGAGTTTCCAAAACATTCTGAACTTTGTTTCTGCCTTAATACCTAATGCATCCTTTCCTCATAAGCTTTCTTAAAACCAGAATTAAAATAACAAAATAGGGCTTCCCTGGTGGCGCAGTCGTTGAGAGTCCGCCTGCCGATGCAGGCGACGTGGGTTCGTGCCCCGGTCCGGGAGGATCCCACATGCCGCGGAGCGGCTGGGCCCGTGAGCCATGGCCGCTGAGCCTGCGCGTCTGGAGCCTGTGCTCCGCAACGGGAGACGCCACAGCAGGGAGAGGCCCGTGTACCGCAAAAAAAAAAATAATAATAATAAAAAATAACGGCCAATGTTTCTGAGTACTTATTAGGTAGCAAGCACTATTGAAATTTCTCTGTATCAGTTAACTCATTAAATCCTATGAAGTAGTCATTATTACATTCCCCAGGAGCAGAGGAAACAAGGGAGGCAGAGAAAGGTCTTGTGATGTTGGGTACTGGCAGACTACCTCTAAAGCCCGAGGGTCACAAACATTTCCACCTACCACAAACTTTTCAGTTTTACTTGGACCCTGCTTTATGAATCCAGGGATCTTCTCCTCAATTTGTAGCGCTATTTCATACACTTCTGTGGAAATTCATTGTGTACATCCTTATGATTTCTCTGGAATTATTGTAGTGCATATTTGAATTTGCACATGCGTATTGAATGTTTGTGATCTTTGAGGGTAAACCCTCCTACTCTCATATTACCTTTTTTAAATCTTTCTAGTCAGTCTGCCATTATCCTGGCAGACAGCAAATACTTGATATATAGTTGCTTTTATTTAACATTTACAAATAATCAAATGGAGTCCAGAAGGGCAAAAAAATTTTCAACCCTATTCTAGATGAGACGATTTTTTAAAAATCCTCAATTTTGTAACAGTAGAGACCTGAGAAGCTGCCTTGTATCATCACCCAGAGTCTGCCATCAGCAGCAGTGAGCTCAGCCAGCCCAGCCAACATGGAGAGGTAGGGATGGACCCGCTGGTGGGTGGTGAAGCAAGTACACAAGAAGCCACTCCTCTTGGTGGCTCTGACTCAGACCCCTGCCTCTTCACCTTTCACTCTGCTACCCTTGAGCTTTTTTTCCCTTATCATAGACATAACCACCATTGAAAGGGGACAATTTGAGGGAATTTTCTCAGGGAAAGCCAATTCCCATTTAGCACTTGTTCCACACCACATCCCTGCTCGTGTAATATTTGAGGTTAACTATTTATCATCATCACGTTTACGCTCCAAAATAATTTGTTGAAATTCCTTCCCAGGGTTCCCTGTTTCTGAAAATTGTGTATTTCACCAACTTATTTTCAAAGAAAACGAATATACATATTAAAACCTAAAAGCTTTTTTAAAACACCTTTTAGAGGAATATGTTGGTTAGGTTTGTGTTCACCTGTGTTGTAGATATCATGTTAAACAGGTGCTGTTTACAACCAAGTATAAATGTGCTTCATGAATGCTATGACAATCAGGAACCAAAGGTGGATCTCCATGAATTACATTTGTGATGTGCTCAGTGTGACCTTGTTCATGTGATATTTCATATGATTTCTTCTAGAAGCTAAGTTTGCAGCTCCAAGCAATACAAGTTAAAACTTTTCATATTGCACAGTAAAAAGTCCTCTATACATCATAATGCCACAATTGGCTTGAACAACATGAGATGCTGATATAATTTATAATTAACTTCATTAAGAACAGAGAGCAAAAGTAGCCCAACCGGGCTTCCCTGGTGGCGCAGTGGTTGAGAGTCCGCCTGCCGATGCAGGGGACACGGGTTCGTGCCCCGGTCCGGGAAGATCCCACATGCTGCGGAGCGGCTGGGCCCGTGAGCCATGGCCGCTGAGCCTGCGCGTCCGGAGCCTGTGCTCCGCAACGGGAGAGACCACAACAGTGAGAGGCCCGCGTACCGCAAAAAATAAATAAATAAATAACCCAACCAATGTGATGTTCAGTAACAAAAAGAAACGTTGCAAATATAATCAAATGGCTAGAGGATGAAGCAGCTATATAACCAAGGTTGTGGAAGGCCAGATACAGGACTTTGAGTCTAAATGCTGGACACCATATGCAAATTTTATAGCATACTCTTCCTGAGTAAGAAATCTTGAGCATGATTTAAATGTCATAAACATTTTACAAGTCTTTCCTGGCAGCAGATTTCCTGTACTGGGAGTTAAAGGGCAAGTGTAAACCTGAGAACATGCTCTACATATGTATGACAGATATAAAAGCACACAGAACGACCTTTACAAACATATAAGCCTGGCCACTTTTATCCTGAAGAGAGACTACCACACTGAACCCACATTTTGGTGGAGTCAGTCACTGATATTTAAAATCTGTTGCTCTGAAAATAGAGTGGTCTCCTTTATAAGTATATGGGCAATTATCTCATGTTCTGGGAGTTAGACCAACATTTTATCATTCAAAATTTGTTCTCTTTTTTAAAAAATTCCTAATCCAGAAATACAATAAGACACACAGTTTATCCAGATAAGTTAAACTCTTCTCTAATTAGTTTCTAATGTAGTCCCTTGATATGGTTAATTTTACAAGTTGATTATGGCCATCGTGGCTTAATTCCAGAACAAAGGGTTTAAGGTAAGTTCCCTGCCTTCAAATGACTTGATCAAGTTTATATTACAGGACGACAGGTTTGGGAAAGAGGGAAGAGAGAGAAAACAAGTAAGAAAAGGTGTTTCAACCTGAAGCACAGGGCAAGAGGAGAAGGCTGGATGATGGATGGACAGCAGATTATATTTGCTTCTTAGTTTTGTCCAGGGCCAGTGGAGGTATAAATATCAAATAAATGCATTCTCACTTTTGCCTTCCCTTTTGTCTGCCACCCTAAAAGAAACTTCCCCACTGGTTTATTTATCCACAGAGTAAAAGGCTGGCTCTATAAACCCCAAATATAGAAACAAAAGTTTAAAACCTGAGAAAGGAATACAATTTTTTTTTTAATTCAGATTATCGTCTAGACTGGTTTATTAGCAGCATTGGTTTGATCCACTCAGGGAAATTAAAAGCTGCAAATGAACAAATCTTGATATGTCAGGACAAAATCCAACCTTGAAATGTCATTCTTGTCTTTTCTGGGGCTTTTTCTGATGTCATGGAAACACCACTCCCTAACTGGAATTGGAGAAAACAGCAGAAAACATTTAGCCTGAAAACAGGAACCATGGCCTTAGATTGGCACCATTTCAAATACTGGAAATTTTGTTTACAGGCACACCTCATTTTATTGTGCTTCCTTTTATTGCACTTTGGAGATAATTTTTTTTTTTTTTTTTTTTTACAAATTGAAAGTTTGTGGCAATCTTGTGTCGAGCAAGTGTATGTGCCAGTTTTTCCAAGAGCATTTGCTCACTTTCTGTCTCTGGGTCACATTTTGGTAATTCTTTCAATATTTCAAACTTTTTCATTATTATTATATTTGTTATGATTATCTGTGAACAGAGACCTTTGATGTTACTATTGTAATTTTGGGCGGAGTGCCACGAACCACACCCATATAAGACCGTGAACTTAATTGATAAATGTTGTATGTGTTCTGACTGTTGCACCTACCAGCCATTCCCCCACCTCTCTCTCTCTCCTTGAGCCTCCCTATTTCCTGAGACAAACAATATTGAAGTTAGACCAATTTGTAGCACTCCAGGTGTTCAGGTGAAAGGAAGAGTCTCATGTATCTTACTTTAAATCAAAAGCTAGAAATGATTAAGCTTAGTGAGGAGGGGATGTTGAAAGCTGAAATAGGCTGAAAGCTAGGTCTCTTTCACCAGTTAGTCAAGACGTGAATGAAAAGGAACAGTTCTTGAAGGAAATTGAAAGTGCTACTCCAGTGAACACATGAATGATAAAAAAAAAGTTAAACAGCCCTATTGCTGATCTGGAGAATATTTTAGTGGCCTGGTTAGAAGATCAGACCAGCCACAACATTCCCTTAAGGCAAAACCTAATTCAGAGGAAGGTCCTAACTGTCTTCAACTCTACGAAGGCTGAGAGAGGTGAAGAAGCTACAGAAGAAGCATCTGGATGCAGTAGAGGCTGGTTTGTAAGGTTTAAGAAAGAAGCCATATCCATAACATAAAAGTGTAAGGTAAAAGCAGCAAGTGCTGCTGCAGAAGCTACAGCAAGTTATCCAGAAGATCTAGCTAAGATAATGAATGAAGGTGGCTACACTAAATAACAGGTTTTCAGGGTAGACAAAGCAGCCTTATATTGGAAGAAGATGCCATCTAGGACTTCCATAGCTGGAGAGGAGAAGTCAATGCCTGGCTTCAAAACTGCAAAGGAAAGGCCAACTCTCTTATTAGGGGCTAATGCAGCTGGTAACTTTGAGTAGAAGCCAATGCTCATTTACCATTTTGAACATCCTAGGGCCTTTATGAATTATGCTCAATGTACTCTGCCTGTATGCTATTAATGGAAAGCCTGGATGACAGCACATCTGTTTACAGCATGGTTGACTGAATATTTTAAGCCCACTGTTAAGCCCTACTGCTCAGAAGAAAAGATTCCTTTCCAAATATTACTGTTCACTGACAATGCACCTGATCACTCAAGAGCTCTGATGGAGATGTACAATGAGATGAATGTTATTTCTCTTGCCTCCTAACACAACATCTACTCTGTAACCCATGAATCAGGGAGTCATTTTGACTTTCAAGTCTTACTTTTTAAGAAATGTATTTCATAAGGCTATAGCTGCCATAATAGTGATTCCTCTGATGGATCTGGGCAAAGTAATTTGAAAACCTCCTGGAAACGATTCACCATTTAGATGTCACCAGGAATATTCATGATTCATGGGAAGAGGTCAAAATAGCAAGGTTGACGAGAGTATGGAAAAAGTAGACTACAACCCTATGGGTGATTTTGAGGAGTTCAAGACTTCATTGTAACTGCACCTGTAGTGGAAAGAACAAGAGAACTAGAATTGGAAGTGGAGCTTGAAGACATGCCTGAATTGTTGCAATCTCATGACAAAATTTTAATGGACGAGGAGGTACTTCTTATGGATAAACAAAGAAAGTGATTTCTTGAGATTGAATCTGCTGCCGGTGAAGATGCTGTGAAGATTGCTGAAATGACAACACAGGATTTAGAATATCACATAAATTTAGTTTGATAACCTAGCAGCAGGGTTTGAGAGGATTGACTCTGATTTTGAAAGAAGTTCTACTGTGCATAAAATGGTATTCAACAGCATTGCATGCTACAGGGAAATCATTCCTGAAAGGAAGTCAATTGATGTGGCAAACTTCATTGTCTTATTTTAAGAAATGGCCGCAGTGACCCCAACCTTCAGAAACTACAACCCCCATCAATCAGCAGTCACCAGTGTCAAGACAGGACTCTCCACCAGCAAAAAGATTACAACTCACTGAAGGCTCTAGCATTTTTTAGCAACAAAGTATTTTTTAATTAAGGTATGTACATTGTTTTTTTAGACATAATGCTATGGCACACTTAATAGACTACAGTATAGTGTAAACACGACTTTTGTATGTACTGGGAAACCAAAACTTTCCTGTGACTCGCTTTATTGCAATATTCGTTTTATTGTGGTGGTCTGGAATCCAACGGGCAGTATCTCCGAGGTATGTCTGTAATTTGAATGGCTGTTGTTTTGAGTCATCTTGTTGCCTTGCACTAATTCTAAAGGAAGTGATCAGCAGGTAAAGAAAAGCCGTTCTGCACTACTCATTGGTAATACATTTAGAAATCTCAACCATACAAGAGTGTTTTCTTCTCTGCTTCAGATTGAAAGCCCAAAGAATGTGAATCTTAAACATGCCGGATCTTGAGAATTAAGCTCTTATATATCTGGATACTCAAGTTATTTATTTTTGTAAGAAACATTTTACAAAGCTTCTTTTTAATGTCTGAGCCAGCAGCATAGCCCATGTACATTGAGAAGATGTAAGCCTAAGAGAAGGAGCGTACCAGCACACTAAATGAATTAAGATCATCAGACATGCCCCCAAACCACTGTGGGAATCTAATATATAACATCAGGAGAGTTTATTTTTCCATGAATCCTTCTTCCAATTACTGTATAGTCTAGCTCTGCCACTTCATGTAACATTATGTAAAGAATTCTCTATTAAAGTCATAGCAATAAATTCCAGCACTTCTGGTCCACTTTGCATGGGATAAGCATGCTACGCCTGTTATTCATTTCAAGTGCATTTCGTGTGTGGTTGCCGTCACTGGAACTAGATAACAAATAAAACAGCATGGAAAGTAATGTGATGCAGAAGATATTATTAGTATTATTATTTTATCTGGATCCAGCTTGCAAGAAAGTTTTTTCATGTCTGATGAAAAAGGATACTGCAATCCTATCGCTGGACAATCTGTTAATAGCAGACATCAAGGAAATGTAATTCGTCTGCTTTGATAACTCTGTTGGGGATTTAGAGACTACTCTAAAAATTAGCTGTAATTCACTTGGAGAAAAAGATGTGACTATATGAGAGCAAAGAATTTCCTCACTGGGTATGGCTACTTGCTTAAGTCCAGTTCTATAACATTTTGAAATTACATTCCTCCCAAAATTTAAGTGCAATATTAGATATGTGGCTTTCTCAGAATCCTGAAGCTTATTATTCCCGTGCTGGGTCAAATTTTTATTCCATTTTCTGCACCTAACCAGGTACTTTTTCAGATCTTATTAGTATGACAATCATTTTGAATGTACTTTTCGCCTTGTTCGCTGATTTAAAAAAAAAAAAATGATATGTCTTGTTTTACCTACTAAACTAGAAGACTGCAAGAAAAACTATCTTATTATAGATTTTTATAAAACTTAAAATATTACTAGACACCCAGACTACCTGAAACCAAACATATTATATCATCCTATTTTTCACATTGATCACCCAGATCTCTTTCTCTTTCTTGATTGTGTTGTTTCTATTGATTTCCAGTGTATTCCTTGGACCTGACATATAGCAAGTGGTGAATAAGTGTTCATTGGATTGAATTATTGTCTAGTTTTTACTCATTTAGTGGTATACCCATCAGTATAGAAAGAATTACAGTAGTCCCATGAAGTTTCAATTTCGATATAGTTACTATATCTAAATAAGTATCTTATTTTACCTGGTCAGATCTGGTCTAATCTTAACTCTTCTGAACTCTTCACATTTGTTTCTCAAGATAGCTGAGGATTTATTACTTTACGTAAATGTTAGTTTTCATCCCCTCTATTACTTGCGTTGAAAGAGATAAGAGAGCAGTGTCAATGGTGAGTCATTGAAATACAGATTTTGGACAGATTAGGACTGCTTCCCATATCATACAAGGACTCTTCTGAAAAACATTTTAAACTGAATTAAATGGTCATATCAAGGAATGTAGGGATAAACTAAGTTGCTCTTCAGTCACACTGTCCACTCTTCCTCAATGCTGCTTAATTATGTTTTTTTCTTTACATTTTTTTATTTAGCTCTTGGCATACATATTGCCTACACAACAGGCAATAAAACATTAAAAAAAAAAGAAAGGAATTGGTTTAATATACCTGCATTTATAAAGTGAAAAAAATCGTCTATGTTGATAATGTTTATTCAACTGAATATTATAAATTATTATTTGATGAGACTTTTTACATCAGAAAAAGAGAATATCCTTCTCTGGATATATACATAAGGAATCAATAATTTGTTGTAATTCATGATAATATTAGTAGAAGTAATTGTCTCCTAAGAAGGTAAAATTTCTGTTTTTAAATGTGTATATATATAATGTGACATATGAAACAAAGGCCATTGAATTTTTATGTCTTTTCCTTCATATTGAAGTGTGCTCCTCTGAAGTACTGGTGGTACTCCCTCACTCAGATTCTGGGAGCTGACTGTTGCAGTGATGCCATAAATGTGATACTTTATGAGTTTGACATAATGCATGCAGTAAGCCTTAGGTGTATTGGGACTAAGCTAAGTTCATTATTTTTTCACTACTGTACTGTAAAATGCATTTTAGTTCCTGTCCAAGTTATTTATGTCTTAAAATTAGATGCAATCTTTTCAAAGAAGTAAGGTGAGATACTGGGGGGAAAGGACCAGATGTAACATTTGCAGCTTTCCATTTGTGAACTGTGTTCTCAGAGCCCAGGGGCAGCAGCTACACAATTAAGGCCGCATCGATCTGCTCCCGTAATTACACTGTAGACAGGTGGACTGGGGTTTGCAGCTTACACATGTATGTGACTTCTCCTGGTTTTCAGTTTTTAAGTGAATCTAGAGTTTCAAACAGGTGTAAAATTGACACTCTCTGAGGTCCTCCAAGCTTTTGTGAAATAGTGGTAATGGAAGTGCGGGTGGAGCTTCCAACACAGTTCTAAGCACTAAGTGAGCTCCGGGCAGGACAGCTGGAGGCAAAGGACCAGGCCCTGAAGGTAGAGCATGGCTGCAGCCCCTTCCGGAACCCTGTACACATGTTAGCGGCTGCTAGCAATGCTAGCTGCCATTTCCTTAGTTCTTACTCTGTACTAGGCTCTGTGCTAAAGTGCCTTATACCCATGCTTTCTTTCTACTCCTCACAATAAAACTGTGCACTGTGATGAGGAAACTGAGGCAAAGTTAAAACAAATAACTTGTTTCATGTCCCAAAGCTACCAAGGGACAAAGCAGACTTTCAAATCCAGCTCTGAGCCTGAAGCTAGTTGTTTCATCTTCCTCACCAAGTTCACTGTCCCCCAAATACAGCACTTGATTCAGCTTGTATCACGGAATTTCAAACTGTTTTATTCCTCTAATAAATAGACCATTTTACCAACACAGCCTGGGTCTGAGCATGTTTGATAGGTCTCCTCTTGAAAGTCAGTTTCCATATTTTTAATTCCATTTGGCTGTAGCAAATGGGTCCCAACCCAAGTAAACGGCTCAGTCCTCCTTCCTCTGTGACCCATGGAGTTTGATGTTCATTTTTCATGAGCACCAAAAAAAGTCTGAATTTCTTGTCACTTAAAATAAAATAAAGATTTATAAGATTTAATAGAAAGGCTACTGATGTAGTGTAACTGATGCTGAAAGCTCAGCTTCTCTGTACACTGGTGCAGAATCAAATTTTGAAATAGTTTTGGGTGAAGTAGAAAAGGATAGCTTTATTGCTTTGCCAGGCAAAGAGGACCACAGCGGGCTCCTGCCTCAAAAAATTATGTGTCACAACCTAGGAGGATTTGATGATGAATTTTATAGCAATAGTTCAAGGGTGGGGCTGCTGACAAGATGAGGGTGTGTGCAGGGTCTCAGATGGTCTGGGTCTCCTAACCTTGATGAGCTTCTCTGGTCCCCTTAATTTTGTCTCAGGTGGTTTCTTGGCTGTTCCTCCCTTGATTAGCAACTGTTCAAATCTGCCCTTTGGAACTCAGGGAAGGTCATGGAGGCTGGGGTCTTGCCTACGAGAAATGGAGGACCAAAAATGTCTTCCGTACATGGGAACCCCACAGGGTCCTGCTTGGTTTCATAACTAGAATACAAAGATGGGTCAGTGGAAGGCGCTGCTGTTCCAGCCATCTAGAGAGTTCTGTGTGGTGTCCTTCAAATACCTCTTCTCCCGTCACTGCTACCATCATCTATTATACATCCAGTTCCTTCTCCATTAAGTGCCACCAGAGAAGGGAATCGCTGAGACTAGGCTATTAGACTACGTTCAGCAATCAGATCAGTGGGAATTTGAATGCTGACTTAACACCCAGAAGCTCTGGGTTTCCAGACCTCTATAAGTCTCAGTTTCTTTGACTTTTTCTTTTCTTTTTTTTCAGCGGTGCCGTGCAGCATGGGGGACCTTAGTTCCCCGACGAGGGATTTAACCCTTGCCCCCTGCAATGGGAGCGTGGAGTCTTAACCACTGGACCACCAGGGAAGTCCCTCTTTGACTTTAAACGAGAATGTTAATTATATTGTTGTGTTTAACTCTTTCTTTTGGGTTGTCAATGTTCTAGTTGCAGCAGAAACTGTAAGACTTGCCATTTAAAATGGATCCTGCTCTCTTTACATTGCCAGTATAATATGTGAAGCAGTTGCTTCTCCAACCACTGTAGTTGGTATGAAAGAGGAGGGGAAGTCCACAGGTAGCTAGATGGCAAGTAATGGGAAAGCTATGGGAATTTTTTTGAATTTGTGGTTGTTGTCATAAGTGGTTGGGGGGAAAGCATGCTAGGAATTGAGCTCACAGTGTACACAGATGACCTTTATCCTACTGTCCTTGGTCCTAGGGACCATTTCCATCAGCAATGAGAGATGCTCAAAGCCAAAAAGAGGTCTGATGTTTGTCGGGTCTGTGTTGAAACAGACCATGTCAGGCTGTTCAGTGATTCATTCTAAAGACACATCTAGATGCAATATTTGTCTTCCCAGTGAAAAAACTTTCTTGAAGGATGTTTTTAAGGTCACACTTTCAATTCAGTTAGGAATCCTGCCAATCAGGCCCCTCCCAGTTCCCAAGTCATGTTGAAGGGTGGAGCCCAGTTATCAAATGCCCTAATTGCAACTTACTCTTAAGTAGTACTTGTTACCAGCTGAGTGAAATTTTTCTATAAATTCCCTTTTGTCTTTCACAGCAAATCTCCTTCCCTGAGGCTTCTCCTGTCAACCCAATCTCTGAAGATCTGCCCAACCCTCCCCACCCACATTTACCCTAGCACCTTTGTTCCCAAAATGAACACTCTCTTTGAAGGCTATAAAGACTCAAATTCAAATATCATCATAAATTGTTAAAGAAGTAAGACCACGTGAATATAAACAGCTATCAAAAAGGCAAGATGCAGCAACACATATTATCTTCCAGGCCAAAAAACAGAGATTAAATAAAAAGACTTTCATGAGTGGCTCTACTTGCAGTGAGCTGGGCCAGAAGATGCATGAGAGGACCAATAGTACCACAAAGAGTTGCAACGAGTGGTCCTTCATTCCTTATCGTCACATGACACCTAAAATCTAATCGCACTAGTTTCCTATTGTGACTGTAACAAATTACCACAAACTTCATGGCTTAAAACAATACAAATATATTATCATACAGTTCTGGAGGTCAGAAATTCTAAAATTAACATGTTGGCAGGACTGTATTCCTTCTGGAATTTCCAGGAGAGAATCCATTTTCTTGCCTTTTCCAGCATCTAGAGGTTGCCCCCTTTCCTTGGTTCATGGAGAGACGTTCCTTCATCTCCAAAGCTCATCATTCCAACCTCAGATTCTGTCATCATGTCTCTCTGTGATCCTCCTGCCTCCCTCTTACAAAGGCCCTTGTGATTACTCTGAGTCCAACTGAATAATCCAAGATGCTCTCATCACAAGTTTCTAAACTTACTCATATCTACAAAGTCCCTTTTACCATGTAAGGTGACATAGTCACAGGTTCCAGGGATTAGGATATGGACATCTTTGGAGGGCCATTAGTCAGCCTACCACAGTAATCAACTGATATCTATTGAGCATTTACAAGTTATTCCTTCCTTCCATTTAAAAGTGTTGAATATCTCTCATAATGTAAGGAAATTTTAGGTTTTAGAGACAAAAATAAGTAAGACTTTGTCCCCACCCATAACAATAAGAATATTATTAATCTCTTATATAATACGTGCTAAACACGCTAAGTATTTAATTCTTCTTTTAATCTCACATTAAGCCTATGATGTAAGCTCCATTCCTCCTTCCATTGTACAGCTGAGAAACCCGAGTCACTGAGAAGTGCAGTAATTTCCCAATGTAAACTAATAGTAAGAGGTAAAATCAGGATCTAACCCAGGTAGCATGTCGCTGAGCCTGTCACTCATCTGGTTTGCTCCCAGACAGCCCTCTTTACAGTTCACTATCCATATCTTGTCAGTATAAATCATTCAGACTTCAGCTAACTTTAAGAACAGTTTCTGGCACATAGTAAGTATTCTGTAAATCACAATGATGGCAATGATGATGATGATGATGATGATGATGGAAGTTATGATAATGATGACTTGAAGAATAAATTGGCTACATTTATTAGGGAAAGGTTTGGCTAAGGAAGGGTGAGATCTAATGTTCACTTACTTATTAGCGCTGCTGGGGTATTACATCCAAATATAGAAAGAGCAAATGAAGAGGAGTTCCAGAAGACAAACCCTGATGAGGAAAGAGAACAGACACTTCTTAGTTGCCATTTTCTGCTCCTGGAATTAAACAATGTATTTGTCCTATGGCTTTTCTAATTATCAACTAATTAAGGAAATGATGGATAACTACTGCCTCTTCCCAGTAGTACAGCAAGGTAGGTGGGCCAGTGCCCCGAGCAAAGGGGTGTGACAAATGCATGGCATCTGCCATTAGCAGCATAATCTCAGCTCCCTAAACAGTAACCCTAGCCAATCTTTTAAACTGTCCTGTGATTCGATTTACTCTAAATCATGCCTCCTCTCAGATGTCTAAATCCAGGAAATTCTACATCATCTCACACTGAAGCTAAATATATTGAAGTACACAAATTAACATCTCAGCTTATTAGCAGCAACAAAAGGAAATGTCTACAAATTCAAACTCAGTCATGATAATTGAATTTCTGTTAAACATCCTGTGAGGTATAGTTTTACTAACGGGGTGGGCAAGAAAGTCATTTTAGTTGCTGCCATGATGAAATGGGCCTCTGCAGAGATTAATCCCAACATTTTGCTTGCTTTAATTATTTAGTTCATTTGCTCAACCACCCTCACCACCACTCTAATGGTTCTGGAATTTAATCCTGAATTTTATTTCAAGTATATCATTATATTGGCTTTCTTTTTGCCATATTAGTTTTTATTTGTGAGTCTATTAAAATGAATAATATTTAAGCTTTTAAACTACAGTATTGAATCAAGCCTAAATCTAAGCACCTACAGAACAGATGATGCTGAGAAGCACCTTGTCTTATAATTTCTTTAGATCAAATGCAAGCTGGAAAAGCCCATGAGTAATCATTATGATAGTTGTGCAAGGCTTTTATCGGAAAGCCCTGAATCTTGTTAACAGCTAGTTTGAAAGATTTGGAAACACAACTTTAAAACATTTTCGAGGAAATTTGGCATTCATTCATCCAACACTTATTTAGCAAGTTGTTATTATACTAGTGGGAATATGCTATGGGAGTGGATATATTTATATTAGAAGTGAAGGTGAGGATGGAGAAATTTAGAAGAGCTTCACATAAGAGCTGGTTTTTAATATGTAGTTTTAAAGAGAGATGGGTGAGTGGAGGACAGAAGGGGAAAAGAAATTCCAGGCAGATAAACCATCAGGAATAAGAGTGGAGAATCTAGCCAAGAGATTTTGGAACTTCCTTTGGTAGGTAATGGAATGTTATACTCAAGAAACTCACTAGATATGAAAGGAAAAACAAGAGTATCCTCTCCTTGTTGATCTGTCTTACTCCTTGCATTCTAGAGAAGTAATGAGCAGCAATAGGAAAGTCAGGGTATTAGTTTCCCATCGCTGCTGTAACAAATTACCACAAACGTGGTAGCTATAAACAATACCAATTTATCCCACAGTTCTGAAGGTCAAGGTCACAAGTCCAACATGATCTTGCTGAGCTAAAATCAAGTGTCAGCAGAGTTGTGTTCTTATCTGGAGCCTCAGAGGGAAATGCTTTCCCTTGCCTTTTAAATTAGTTTGTAGAGGCTGTCTGTTTTCTTTGGCTCATGGTCCCCTTCCTGCATCTTCAGAGCCAGCAAGGTATGGTCAATTCTGTCTCACAATTTCACTCCTCTGATTCTCTTCTTCCTCCCTCTTTTACTTTTAAGAATCTACTTGATTGTATTACATCCACTCAGATAACCCAGGATTATCCTATTGTAAGGTCAGCTGATTAGCAACCTTAATTCCATCTGTTAGCTTACTTCCACTTTTGCTATATACCATACCATATTCACACATTCACCCCATGGATTAGGATGTATCTTGAGGAGTGTGTGTGTGTGGTGGGGGGAGGGGTACTATTCTGCCTACAAATCGGGAAAGGCATTGATTTGGGGGGATGATGGTGAGATAGACTTAGTACATTTTGAGTTTGTAATACTTGGTATACTTTTAGTGGGAGAAATACCACAGGCTTTGGACTGACTTTGGCCACATTCTACCAGTGTGCTCACTGTGTATTGGACGTTGGGCTAAGTCATTTTCATAAATTAATCTCACTAAAATTTCACAAGAACTAATGGATTTTTTTATGGATGGGGACACTAAGACTGGGAAATCAGGTTCAGCTAGTCCCAACCAACTAAATTTCAGGAAGAGAAAATGTTTGATTCCAAAGCATTTAAGCTTAAGGTGACTTCCTTTCCTTGTCTGAAGGGAATTTAGGAAATTAACATGACCAGAGAGAAGAATTATTCAAGAGTAAGGGATTTTTATACTATTTATTTTTTTCTTTTTCTTTCTTTTTTTCCTTCTTTTGACTGTTGCAGTAAATAAAATTTTATTGGAACACAGTCATTTTGTCTACGGCTGCTTTTGTGCTACTACCACAAATTGTATAGTTGTGACAGAGACCAATGGCCCATAAAGCCAAAAATATTCCCTATCTTGTCCTTTACAGAAAAAGTTTGGCCAGCCATTTCCCTAGGGGATCTGATCTTATCTCTAAGAAGACAGCATTTCTTTCAGGGTTTTACAAATGTCATCTTTATGGTGAGGTCCTTTCTGTCCTCAACACTTATATACAACTCACACATTCACTGTACCTCTTCTTAGTTTTAATTTTTCTTCCTTATCACTATCTGTATCAGGGCTCTCCAGTGAAACAGAACCAACAGGATATGTACATTTCTAGAGAGAGAGATTTATCTTAAGGGATTGGCTCATGCAAGTATGGAGGCTGTCAGGCTGGAGATCTAGGGAAGAACCAGTACTGCAGCTCAAGTCCAAAGGCCATCTGCTGAATTCCTTCCTGCTCTGGGATGTCAGCCTTTTGTTCTATTTAAGTCTTTCACTGATTGCTGGAGGCCCACGCACGTGATGGAGGGCAATCTACTTTATTCAAAGTCCACTGATTTAACTGTTAACTTCATCCAAAAATACCCTCACGGAAACATTCAGAGTAATGTTTGACCAAATATCTGGATGTCATTGCTCAGCCAATTTGACACATATATTAATCATCACACTATTTAATATACTTACATATTTTATTGTCTTCTCCCATCCCTAATTTAATAATCAGTTTCATGTGGAAAGAATTTTATTTGTTTTGTTCATTGCCATACAGCCTGAGTGCCTACATAGAGCAGTTGCCCAGCACGTAGTTGGTGTTCAATATATCAATACATTTGTTGATTGAATGAATAGCTTTCAATATCATATACATGACTCTCCAGTTTATATCTTTAGCCTAGACCTTGCCCTGAACTCCAAGCAAGTAAATTCAATGACCTTACATACATCTCCACTTGGATTTACACAGAATCTCACTATAACATGCTCAAAACTCAACTCAATCTTTTTCCTAACACATGATCATCTCATTACTCCATCCCCTTCAGTGAGTCCTTCCCTGACCCTGACCTCTCTGTTTAAAATAGCATACCTTCTCTCCCTCCCTCATGCTTTATTTCTCTCTGTCATATTTATCACTGTCTAATGTACTATTATACTGGTTTATTTATTTGTAGCCAATAACCCTCCCATAAGGAAAGCTACTTGAAGGCACAAATTTCTTTCTCTTTCTTTCTTTTCCTTTTCTTTTTCTTTTTAACTGTTTTACAGTTTACTGCTATATTCTCAACCTCTGAAACAGTGCTTGGTGCCTTTTGTTTTAAGTACATATTACCAATCCCAATATATAAAATAGAAGAGTCGTTACTCTAGTTAGAGAAAGTAAATGCATGGAAATAATGCCATGCAGCCACCCATCTGTCCCAGAAGCATCTTGGCAGAACTGAAGACACTGTAGTATATTCTATCCCCAGGTCTATTGGAAACCCCACTGCTCAATATATAAAGCACGTTAAAATGCACCCCAATACCACATTAAACATAACTTTTAACTGTTAAATTTGACTTTGAACTGAATTGGCTGTAAGTAACTGCTTAAAGTTGATTCTGACTTCTTATCAATCATTGCCCATTTTCTGAAGAACTTTAAAGAATGAGAAAATTCTAACCTATGAACTATAGAGCATATATATAGGAACACACAGTGATATCTTCAGAGATACTAAATTCAACACTAGAGTCAACAAAAGTGCCTGTAAAGTCGACAGGTAATGAAATACTTGTTAATGCCAAACCAATGTTATAATTTTTGTATTTTTGAGTCAATAAGTTTCTTTTTTAGAATTTTTGGTTGACCTCTGGCAGTTATGTACAAAAGACCCTGTCCAGAGCCATAAGAACAAAGAGCCTTTTAAAATCCACTTGTGAAGGGAGAGATTAGTGTGTCAGGATCTGGGTAAGTAAGTTGGAGCCAGTGTGCAGGGCCCTTTTAACACCACAGGGCAGGGATTAAACTTGCTGGCAGCCACGGGGGCGCAACACTCAGATTTCCCTTCAAGGCGGAACTTGCACTGAGTAGAACAGCCAGCTGAACGCCTGCTGCTGTGGGTGCCTTCAGGATCTGCCCCAGCTTTAGAGCTGAGGCTGTGCTCTGCCCAGACAGCTCCCAGACCGTGACTGAGCCTGGTGGTAGCACTGGGCCTGGCCATTTCTGCCCAAGGCAGACTCTTCTATATGCAAGCTTTGTGTCAGAGGCCCCAGAGGGCTGGCTGGGACTTTCTCAGAGGTGCACGGCAGTCAGAAACCATTTCTAACCACCCCTCCTTCCTTCCCCCTCTTTTTTCAAGTGTGTCAGATCTGCAGTGGCCTAGAGGTCTTGCCGACTCCTGCTCTATCTCCCGCTTTGTCTTTCAGAGACATTGCCCTGAATACATTTCTTGGGCTCCTCTGCCATGGCACTAGCTTTCTGCAGGAGATAACTGTCAGAGGGGCTTTCAAGTCATCAGAAACTAGACCAATAGTGCCTATTCAGAGTAGTTCCCTGTCTCTCCCATGCAGCCCTCCTTTGCAGGCAGACTCCAACAATTGCTTGTCATGCAACCTATAATATATGCTTTATTTATTTAGGCATTGACTTATAGTTTCCATGTATTCAAATCTTAACATAGCAAAATTCAGTTTAATCCCATAGACTTTTTGAAACCCAACAAATTTCTAAAATCTCCAAAATTCTATTGCTTTTAGAGGAAATAAAATCTCATAATTTATCCCTTAAATATTTCATTGTTTATCTATTTAATCTTAATATTCTTGAGATCAATTCAGTCTTTTATATCCCATTCCTCTCTCTTCAGCTAGTAGAATCTTCAAAATAGTATATTGATAAAAATATTTTTTTTTTGGAACATAGTAAATTCTTAATTTTTCTTTTTGTTGTTGTTGATGGATTCAGACCTGTACATCAAGAAGTGAAATGCTTGAAAATAATTGAAATAGGCTAACATCTAATAGAGGCACTATCAGATATAGAAGAAAAGAGCAGGACTTCAGAGCTCAGAAGGAAGCAGTTGTGTTTTTAATTAAATTTCAGACTTGTTAGGAGGCTGTCCTGTGATTTAATGATAATGAGGAGTCTGAGCTCCAGGAGGAAGTGTAATACAAAAGTGGCTTTTCATACAAATCACATGAAAGATATAGTCTTTAAAACTCACATACAACCTTGACCAAAGCAGTTTTATTAAATGCTCTACTAATGCAAACCATTTTCTGGAGGAAGGGAGAAACAAAAATACTCTTCCCTCTGCCTTCTATTTTTTCAAAGTCACAATTTATTTAATGAGTCCAAAACAGGATCTCTTTCAGGAAGGAATCTTGACAACCATAGGCTTATCTCCTTTTGACAGCAACAATAAACTGAGAGTCAAGAAAGCAAGGGTCAGAAAGAAAAGACATTTGTGAGTTAGGGGTGTGTGTGTGTGTGTCTATGCAGCCTTGGGTCTAAGAGCTTCCGCCCATGAACTAGAACTGACTTAGTTGGGGAAAGCAAACAGTATCACAGCTAAAGAAAATGGAGGATCTTTTGTGAGTCCTATTTGCCTTCTGGAGGGCATACGACCCAACAAGACAGCACTTATTTGACTCCTGGGAAAGAAAACAGTGTTTGAAAACCTGGCCCCAGACATTCTGAGAGCCAGCTCCTATCCTGGAGGCTGATGGGGCAGGGGTTGGGCAACTTGCAATCCTGAGCTCCCTCAGGTAAAGTGATAGTGACACAGGAAGAACAGGACTAAATGTTAGGGCAATCATTTAGATGCTTCACTCCTCCTTCTTTTGAATTGGGAACAATGCACCAAGGGAAAACTCTGTATGAAAGTTCTGTTCATTTTTGTAATTGTCATACTGTGTTGATGCATACAAATTTAGTATGTAATTTTTTTTTGAGAGTCATTCTTAAGACCACTATAATCCTTCTGCATGGCAAAGTCAGTTCATCGGCAATAAGGAAAAATGGCATTCCCTACAATTCTCACTTTCTTATGTGGTCCTTCTGCTTCATAATTTCAAAACCTGTTAATGACAAGGATCTGCTTCCCAGACAGAATGTTTTACTTCAGTGTGGATTTCTGTCAAAAAGAAATGACAGAATTACTTTTTAGGACAAACTTATTTACATAAATGTATATAAAATCTCATCATCCAAATAACTTATTTTTATGTTCTTGAAAAAAAATGGAACTTTCTGAATCTTGATTATAATTTCTTGTTGAGCTCAATTCATAGCAGTAACATGATAGTTCTCATTCAAATAAATTTCCTTCCTTTACCCATGTAGCATTCATTAATTCACAGATTAGGTCCAGATAGGGATAAGAGAATTCAGGATACATCTTTATCATCTCTGCAATGACTGATGCTTTTATTTAGAAATCATTGTCATGATTTATAGGAAACCTATTGGTGAGGAATAAAGACTTTCCAACTATCTCCAAGGAGGAGTCCCAAAGTCAAGTTCAACAAACCTTTGTTTGTTGATAGTAGAAATAAAAGCATCCTTATTGTTCATAAAAGGTTTTCTTTCAGTAACTGTTCTACAAAAGCAGTTAAAGCAAAATTTCTTGCCTTACGTTCTAAAACAGACTGGTTGTGTCACTGTTCTTCTGTTTTATTAGAACTTATGCTGATTGAAATAGGTCCTTTGTCAACCTTGTGGGTCATAGATTTTTGCCATTTTACGCATATCCTTACACTTAGAGTGTCACATTAAATTCCTAAGTATTTAAAACCTAAATTTGAACCAATGTCATTAAAGCTGCCTAGATTGAACTAATATTCCAGAATAATCAACTAGGTACCTGAAAGTATGACAGAAAATCAAAAAGAGTGTGTTTAAAGTCAAAAATCTTCTTATAAAATGTCCTGCTTTAATAAATGTAATGCAAGATAATGCAAACTATGTGTAGTCTTTAAGAAACGTATCCTAGGTGATCATTGAGAAATAATTTCACTTTACTGTAGTAGCTGAAGAACATTTCTTTTATAGGCTTGACTTTAAAATAAAACAGAAAATCACTGTTAAAATGACATCTCTCAAAACATGAGCCTTTTGGGAAATTTAACAGACAAAGTAAGTTTTACTGAGCAAATATTGTGCCTATAATGATAAGGATGTGACACAAATTTCAAATGGGGACCAAATCAAAAGAAATAGTGTTTTCTAGAATATTCAGATCATAGAGGTAGAGATAGGTAGCTCCTAGTATATAGCTTCTGGAAATAGAAACCAATAGCTGGTGTGTAGCATGTTATCTGAGGGTCATGGCACCCTTCTGCTCTGGGCAACCTAGACAGCTGCCAAAACCTTGTCTGTAAGTCGATCCATGCTTCAGCCTGACTCAGATAACACTTTTGAAACCAAGCAGGACACTGTGGGGTTCCTGGGCACGGAAGCCTTTCTGTCCCCCATTTCTTGTTTGTAGGGAACAGACTCCAACCTCCATGACCTTCCCTGAGTTCCAAAGGGCAGATTCGAGCAGTTGCTAATCAGGGAAGGGAAGGGATACAAAGACAAGGGTGGGGCAGCCAAGAAAAAATAGCACAGCCTTGGGGCAGGGTCCTGGTGCCACCTCAAAGGATACACATAACAATGTCATTAAGGTCTTTATAGATTTAAAACCCAACAAGTGGAAGATGTCAGCATTCTTCATACCAGAAAAACTCATCAAGAAGATTACCTGAGACCAGATTAGAGGAGTGCAGGCCCTGTGCACGCCCTAATCTTATCAGCAAACTCACCGTTGAACTATAAATCTCCTCATCAAATCTTCCCAGGTTGGGACACATAGTTTTTCGGGGCAGGAGCTCCCTGTGTCCCCCTTTTCCTGGCAAAGCAATAAAGCTATTCTTTTCTACTTCACCCAAAACTCTGTCTCCAAGGTTTAATTTGGCAGCAGTGCACAGAGGCTGAGTTTTTGGCATCACTTTCAAAATTTTCATATATCTGCCATAGTAAGCTGTCAATTAACATTCATGAGAATTACACAAGTATTACTGCTACAGTATGTCATCCCACTAAAAGGTGTTAATTCACTTGGACTACTGGGTAGGATAATCCAACTGCTCTCTAGTAAGTGAGATCAACCTTTTCATTCTTTCTAAATGATTCACTAACTTCTCTTTGATAATTCTAGTTTAATAGACATAACTGGCTTAACCATCATTTCTTTTAAAGCTACCCTTCAACATATGCCTTATACATGACTATGGAGTCGCCTCCTTGCCCCAAGGGCAAGTCTGAGAGATGAAGTAAGACTCAAAGGCATGTGTATAGGAAGAATAGGGTGAGAAAAGACATCTCTCTATCTCTCTCTTTTTTTTTTTTTTTAATTTCCTAAGGGTGCTTAAGAATGTAAAATCTGGGGTCTGACACTCAATAATTCTCATTCAGAAGATCAAGGGTAAGATTAGGTATAAGAACCTGAATATCTAACAGGGACTTTTGGTAATTCTGATGCCAGGGGTGCAAGGGCCACCCCTTGAAGAGTTTAGCTTTAAGTAAATGAAGGCTTTGATCTCTTACCTAACCCCAACTTCCTTTTAAAAATAACCTTTGAGTTAGAGAAGCTGTAAAGTAATCATCATGTTCTTGAAGACAGTAGGTTGTTGACTCATCTTCTGTCCCATGGGCACTAATTGACATTTATCCTCAGCAGAGTCACTTCCACAGCACAGACATTTAATGATAGCACAACGCTGTGGTTATAAGCTTCATAAATGGAAATATACACAGCAGTGGTGGCCTTTTATTTATGTACTCATATCAAAGAGAAGTCAGAGCAGTTAGCTGTGTGCAGTCTGTTTACTAAACAGAGTTTAAGCAATGGATGTAGACAGAGAACCTTTCAGCTTAATGTCTACCAGATGATTAGAAAAGATTTTAGTTAGCTTCCTGTTCACAATCTACCCAGCAAAGCGATAATACCTGTAAAATAATTAGGGTACAGCATGTGCTTAATTTATTCCAAACTTTGCAAGATTTTCACATTAGCATTAATGGCTTGCTTAGAGTGGAACCCTAGAGGCCACATAAAATAATAGGAGGCTCAAAAGGTATAGCTAAAAAGGAAGTGTTAAAAAAAATTGCACATACTGTTTGTGGTGTGCTCCACCGAAAGATGGTGGTTCAATGTGCCCATTGTTCTCTCCAGACAGTACTAATTTGTTTCCAATTAAAAGAAAATGGATTGCAAATGACTTCACAGAGCAGCCTGGTCAAAGGAATAAGGCCTAGCCTTATAATGTAGCCTCAGGAGCTGTGCTTTTGACACAGGGCACATCTAGGCTTCAGCGAACAGAATAGCTGTGTCTAAAGAGCAGAGTTTGAGCTACTTTGGTGCTGGAATTTATCATGCTATTGAAACTAATTAGCATCCTCTATTTCAGTGGTTTGCAGAAGCTTCCAGGTCTTTGTGGAGGGTAGACATTAATAAACTTATCACAATTCATTTTCAGCAATTGTTAGTGTTTACCCTCATTTTTAATAGTGTAAAGCCTTCCCCCCTACTCCTTGTCATGAGTAGGTAATTGTTCCCTTATGATCTTCATCTCTTTGATAACTGCACAATGAGCTATGAGGCGGGCATCTTATGAAGTAAGGGAGAGAGAGAGAAAGGAAGCATTCTCACCAATATGATAAAAGACACTGAAGACTTGTGATCCCCTTCAATCTCTGACAGAGAATTTGGGAAATGCTTCTCATTCCTGTGTTTGGATTCAAGTCCAGGAAGCAACAGAAATGTGTATGCTTCCTTAAGGAAAGGGAAATGCTCTTGGAATTCAAAAATTAGCACACATATCAACACAAAAGCTTAGCTCACAGGCACTCTCTTCATCTCCCTTACACAGCTGGGAGAAGCTGGGACACAGAATTCCTATACACATTCTCTAGAGAGAAGCTGAATAGCCGAGGTGCGATTATGTCTATGTGGACTTAATTAGTCCTCTGCATTATGAACTACTGGCCAAAGTGATGTCTTTGAAACAAAAAGTGATTTGTTTCTAATAAGAACAATCCATTAAACAGGATCAAATACTGGAATGCAATGAACTCACATAGCTGTTCCCCTGAGCTCCGATTTGCTACCAGTGAGGACTGTGCTTGTAGCAGAAGAAACAAATCTCAACTTTCTCTGAAAGTTAAATTGTGTTAAGAAAAAATATCTGAAACTTGGAAATAAGGTAAAAGGTAGGTGACATATCCTTTCAATGTTATATAGAAAAACCGGACCCACCCAAGGTCTTGTTTATTATTCATTAAAATATCAGTTTAGTGAAGTTAATATTAACATACAGGTTTTTATCCAGCAGAGATGCAAAAAAAATCATCTGGTAAAAAAGTAATCCCAAAGTTATGACTTACTACCCTATAGCACAATAACCAATTTTGTAAATAATTCAGTAATCTTATCCTAACTTTCCTTTACTAAATTGACTATAAATACCTAGATCCGCAAATACTCTTTGAAGGTATTTTAGTATCTCACTGGTTGCCTCAGTAACTAAAGAGTTGAATAAAATCTTTGACAAGGGTTCATGGTCATTTTACATTTTCATAGGATTTTACCTTTTGGACAATTATGCTTTAGCAATAAATAAAATGTACTTATTATACAGTCACTGGTAAAGCATAAACTAATACTAGTGTGCAAATGCTTTATAGAAATTAGTTTCACACTAAAATTTCCTTAATTAGAGAAAATGGACTTTCTCTTTCTCTTCTAAAAAATAGATTTTTTTACTGTTGTCCAACAATCTCAGTTCTTTAGTGCCTGTGCTGTCTTTGAATTTACTGTTCCCTTTTCTTGGACTGGTCTGCTCCCAGATGCACGGGAAGGACCTAGGAGAATATTTATCAAGAATTAAATGATGTATAAATGACTGAATATTTTTTGGACAGTCCACTATGTTTCATACACTTTCCTTGGAACTGGAGATATGGAAGCACCAAGAGTATACCTCTGAAAAGAAATATAACATAAGGAAAGTCAATAATTCACTATGGAAAATTTAAGACATTTGAAGTGTGACCCAAAAATCATGCCTTATACTAGCCTTTATATTTCTACAAACTGAACTCAGGAATACAAATACTTTCCCTGACTCTGGAAATATTTTGGCAGTCATGTCAAAATGAAAAGTGATTAGCTTCAGCAAGCACAATAGGGTTCAAGAGTTAAGACTACCTCTCCAGAGTAAGGAAGAAGGTGTCTTGGGATATTTGAATGAACTCACCAGTCCCTGCCTGTAACTTCACTAGCAGCACAAGGAGAGAGTCTGCCGGTCCTAGTTGGCCAAGCATGCTAGCAATTTAAGATGCTTACCTTCTATATTTTTCCTGGCCTCAGTCGATCCACCACTGAATCGATTTATTTAATAATTTTACATGTGAAAGAGGCAGTATAAAAATTGCAGTTTCAAAATCAGACTGTAGGATTGAAATAACTTCCTTAGGGCTGCCACCTCTGCAGCAAAAGCCAGATCAAAATTAGACCTCAATATTTCTCAGCTTTAAACCTGTTTTCTGTAGAGAAATTAGCGTGACAGTACCTCAAACCTAGAGGGCTACCAGAAGCCTGGCTAAAGGTTTGGCATTGGCGGAGTTGTTATTTTAAAAATGTGCATGAGGAACAGAATTGTCTGGGGAAGTAACAGACAGTTCTTGCAACAGGTGGCCCTGAGAAGAGCTGAACAGATGAAACTGAAATGAGAAAGCTGAACATACTCGAAGAGATGTGTAAAGATGTTTTGTTAGAGTCATTTAAAAACGTTCAGTTGGGGGTTCCCTGGTGTCCCAGTGGTTGAGAATCTATCTGCCGGTGAAGGGGACACAGGTTCGAGCCCTGGGCCGGAAGGACCCCTCATGCCTCGGAGCAGCTGTGCCTGTGCACCACAACTGCTGAGCCTGCGCTCTAGAGCCCATGAGCCACAACTGCTGAAGCCCGCGCCTGGAGCCTATGCTCCACAACAGGAGAAGCCCCCACTCGCCGCAACTAGAGAAAGCCCGCGGGAAACAACAAAGCCCTAACACAGCCATAAATAAATAAATAGATAAATAAATAAATAAATAAATAAATAAATAAATAAATAAATAAAAACGTTCAATGTACAGCTGGGACAGAAATCATGAAGAGACTTTCACACAGATAATTTTTTTAGAACTCAACAGTATCAGGCTTTGCTTCTTTGTTATCCCTGTGCAACCTGTAGAAAGGCTGGCACAATAATTAGCACCTGGATTTCTGGCTTGAAGAAAAAAAAACAAAAAACTTTCAGTCATCTGATTGATCATCTGCCTTATTTTCTCTTCCTTTTAAATGGTGTCTCTTTACCCTTCCATGCACAGTGGGAGATCAAAACAAAGCCAAATGAGAAGAAACAAACAATTTTGATCTCTTTTGAACTCTAAAGGAAGAGCTAGAATAATTTACAAATTTTGGTCTAAAAATAGTAGTGGTTTTATTTATTTTTTGGTTGCTTTTTAAATATCAATACACTTTAATATTTTGAACTTTTACAAAAGCTCTTTCATCAAAAATAGGATCATGTATCAATTGGAGAAACAGCATTCAAATGCGGGGCAGAATGGATTAAAAGCTTTCCACTTGAGAGAAAGATGGACAACTTCTACTTTCTCCTTCATTCAATTGAACAGGAGAATGAAGGTCCAGAAATGTTCAGAGCTGAAACTGATTCCTTTGCCTTCTTAGTGGCAGAAGAGATGCTGAAAAACAGATTCTTCTCTTTTCACCACACCACAGTGCCTGAAATTTTCATTGTGTGGCTGAAAATAAACAAGAACTATCTATGAGGTAGGTACTTCAGAATAGAAGCATAGACATTTAGGAAATTTTTTCTTTCTTCATTGCAACCGGGTATGTTATTACTCTTTATGTTCTCATAGATAGATCTTCAGAACTTTGTATGAATATGGCTCATGGTCAGGTTAAATATTGTCCAAGGTAAGCTGAGCATGTTGCTTTTCACAGGTGATGATACGAACTAATGTCATGGAATCCCGATCCTCCATGCCTTTCACTCTCCAAGTGATAAGGTGAACCAATTTTCCTCTGGGCTCTTTTCCATAAGGAAAATTCTAGAAAATGTTTGAGGATCTTTTATATTACTAGGCAAACCTATTTTGGACAAAAGAAATAGAAAGAGTTCTTCCTTGGGTTAAATGGATTGGGCTACTCAGCTTTGGAAAAATTAGAGAAGAAATGGACACCGGCATTTTGTTACCTAGATTCAGATGGGGAAAAAGAACAGAAGAGAGAAAGGTTGTGGCATATGAGAGCCGCCAAAAATAGAAAAATAAAGAATGAAATGTGTCGTGGGTTTAATGGTGATCCCTCTAAAAGATAGGTCCCAGTTCTAATGCTTAGAACCTGTGAGTATTACCTTACATGGCAAAAGATGAGCTTAAGTTAAGGATCTTGAGAGAAAGAGCTTATCTGGATTATCTGGTGACCTTAAATGGAATGATATGTATCCTTAAAAAAAAAAAAAAAAAAGATGCACATTGGAAAAGATAAAGAGGAGGAGAATGCAATGAATACAATATGATCACAGAGGCAGAGATTGGAGGATGTGGCCATAAGCCAAAGAATGCTGACAGCCTCCAGAAGCTGAAAGAGGTAAGGAAAGATTCTCCTCTAGAGCCTCTGGAAATATTGTGGCCCTGCCTACACTTTGATTTCAGACTCCTGGCTCCAGAGCTGTGAGAGAATACATTTCTGTGGGTTTAAGCCTCCCGGTTTATAATATTTTTACAGCCATCATCAGAAACTAGTACAGACTGTAAGAATGCACATGTGAGAATCTGTATTCTGCTTCCCTTTAGGCTCAATGTGGCCATGGAATTATTGGATCACATGTTCATGGAGGAAATCATGATAAGTTTGTAAATTTTAATACATTTCCATCTAAAAGTATCAAGTCCCTCAGTATTCTGGGTGTGACCATGTTTTGAGGGATTCATACCTTCTGGTAAAGCTACAACCTGGTACTATTAGTTTGCCTATGGGTTGAGTGAGTTGGTGACAAGAGTATAAACAACAACAACAGCAGCAGCAATAATAATAATATTTATTGAATGCCTACTCTATCACCCTGGTCCTAGGAGGGAACAGAACTTATGCCAAATGTTTCAAAATAAGAAATTTTAATGACAGTAATGCCAACAGAGGAATGATCAGAGCTAGAGAAACAAAACAGCAAATGAATAAAAGATGATGTTACATCCAGAGACCCACCAACTGTGGAAAGCAACTGCCATCTATCCATAAGACTGGAAGGACATGGGTTGTGGAAAGAGCCCAGGAGAACTGCAACCATGGAGGAAGGACTTCCTGTCAGGGGCTAACGTTAGAAGAAAAATATACACCAGTGTGTCTTTCTGCTCTCAACACTTTACTACAAGGCTACTTCATTTCCAACACCAGATCTGTGGGCTTTCTATGCATCAAGCAATTCTGTGACACCATCTGGGTGTCCTACAATTTAATTCAGTTCTGATACTATCTGCCTGAAGATAATGTCATAACCACAGGTTAAGGGGTCAGTGCCATAAGATGGTCCACTGCCCACTTCAGACACTAATCACAAGTCCAGGTTGTTACCTGTGCTTCTGGCTGTAAATCAGATATTCCCTCAATTCCTTCCTCAGTTTCTATTCATTTGCTAACATGGCTCACAGAATTCAAGGAAACAGTTTACTTCCTAAGATTATTGGTTTGTTATAAAAGGATATGATTCAGGAACAGCCCTATGAAAACGATACATTTCATGAAAACTATGTGGAAAGGTAAGCAGAACTTCCATGCCCTCCCTGGGCACACCACTCTCTCAGCACCTCCGCATGTTTATCAACTAAGAAGCTCTCCAACTTGTCCTTTTGGGTTTTTATGGAGGCTTCATTACATAAACATGAGTGATTACATCATTGGTCACTGGCTATAGAACTTAATCTCCAGCACCTCTCCCCTCCCTAGAGGTGAAGGAGGTGGGGTGGGAGATGGGGCTGAAAGTTCCAACCTAATAATCAATGTTGGTTCCCTTGGTAGTTCTATTTTTAGTTTTTTGAGAAACCTCCATATTGTTTTCCATAATGGCTGCACCAATTTACATTCCTACTAACAGTGTACAAGTGTTTCCTTTTCTCCATATCCTTGCCAACGTTTGTTATTTGTAGTTTGTTTTTTTGTTTATTTTATTTTATTTTTTTTTATGATAGCCATTCTGACAGGTGTGAAGGGATATCTCACTGTGGTTTTGATTTGTATTTCCCTGATGATTAGGGATGTTGAGCATCTTTTCATATGCTTGTTGGCCATCTGCATTTCTTCTTTGGAAAAATGTCTATTCAGTTATTCTGCCCACTTTTTAATCAGATTGTTTGTTTATTTGATGTTTAGTTGTATGAGCTATTTATATATGTTGGATATTAACCCCTTATTGGTCATATATCATTTGCAAATATTATCTCCCATTCAATAGGTTGTCTTTTTGGTTTGTCAACGGTTTCCTTTGCTGTGCAAAAGCTTTTAAGTTTGACTAGGTCCCATTTGTTTATTTTTGCTTTTATTTCCATTATTTTAGGAGATGAATCCAAAAAAATGTTGCTGTGATTTATGTCAAAAAAGTGTTCTGCCTATGTTTTCCTCTAAGAGTTTTATAGTATCTGGTCTTACATTTAGGTCTTTAATCTATTTTGAGTTTATTTTTGTATATAGTTTTAGAGAATGTTTTAATTTCATTCTTTTACATGTAGTTGTCCAGTTTTCACAGCACCACTTATTAAACAGATTATATTTTCTTCATTGTATATTCTTGCCTCGTTTTTTTATAGATTAGTTAACCATAAGTACATGGAGTTATTTCTGGGCTTTCTATCTTGTTCCATTAACCAACATGTTTGTTTCTGTTCCAGCACCACACTGTTTTGAATACTGTAGCTTTGTAGTATAGTCTGAATTCAGGGAGCCATATGACCTTATGACCTAGCAATTCTACTCCTGGGTATACGTCCAAAAAATACCAAAAACACTAATTAGAAAAGATGCATGCACCCCAATGTTCATATCAGCATTATTTACAATTGCCAAGATATGGAAACAATGTAAGTGTTCATCAACAGATGAATGAATAAAGAAGATGTGATGTATATATATATATATATTCATTCCAGTATATATATAATGAATACTATTCAGCCATAAAAATAATGAAATTTTGCCATTTGCAGCAACATGAATGGGCTTGGAGGGCATAGGCTAAGTGAAATAAGTCAGGCAAAGAAAGACAAATACTGTATTTGTATTTACTTACATTTGGAATCTAAAAAATATAACATACTAGTGAATACATCAAAAAAGAAGCAGACACAGATATAGAAAACAAATTAGTGGTAACGAGTGGGGGAGGGAAGCAGTATAGGGGTAGGGGAGAGAGAGGTACAAACTACTGGTTATAAGATAGGCTCAAGGATGTACTGTATAACACAGGGAATATAGCCTATATTCTGTAATAACTGTCAACAGAAACCATTAAAAATTGTATAAAAATATAAAAGACTTTTTTAATTAAAAAAAAAAAAAGATAGGTTCCCCTGGCAACAGGCCCCCATTCTAAAGTTATATAGGGGCTTTCCAAAAGTCACCTCATTAACATAAACTCAGGTGTGGTTGAAAGATACTTGTTATGAATAATAAAAGACATCTTTATCACTCCAATCACTTAGGAAATTCCAAGAAAATTAGGAGCTCTGAGCCAGAAAGGGGGATGAAGACCAAATATATATTTCTTATTATGAATCACAATAGCACAAGGCTATATTCTTGGAGAAGTACAGCTCCTGACAGATCGGTAGCACCAAAGGAGGAAGGTAGCACACAGGAAATGCCCTCTGTCTTCCTAGCATCTGATCAGGCTCTCAAGGGAGCTTGGGAAGTGTAGGTCATAGTGGTAGGAACTCCTAGGCCATAGAGCTAGCACAGAAGAATGGAGAGAGCAGGGATGAAAATGGAGAATGACTAGCTCACCTACTTTGAACCAGGCATGTAATAAGCACCTCAGAAAATTTTACTCCAGCCTTTACAATAACCCTCCAATTTATGTATTATTATTCCCATATTTAGTTTGAAAGCCAAAGCTCAAAGTAGGTCATTCACCAAGGTGACCTAATTGTGTACATTTCTCCTGGTTCTGTTTACTCATCCATATAAACCTTTTCATTCTTCAACAGGACACTTCCATTCCTGGCCCTGCTCTTACCATTTGTACAGCATGCCCTATCCTCAGAGTTCTGTGTGGCCCATCCTTCCTGTCAAGTGCCCTCAGCCAACCTTCCCTAGCCATCCTCACCTTAGTTTCCTTTTCTTCATAGCCCTTGACTCTATCTTAGACCTTGGGTTGCATTCACTTAGGTTTTAGCCTTTATCCACATTACAACACAAATGCCATGAGAGAGAATTTGCACAGCCATGTATTTCTATGTGCCTGACCCATAGTAGGTGCTCAGTAAGTGCCATTGAATCACTGATAATGGTGCAGGCTCAGGATGTGAACTCCTCCATATGTGATTCTGAAGCCGATTGTTCGTCCATAATCATGGATTGGTCAAGCGCGTGCTTCAATACCAAATGCAGCATGTGCTTCAAAATCACAGGAACAACAATAATAGCAAGGCACCATATTTAAAGAGGTGACCAGTATCCATTAACAAGATAATATTGTAAGAAAGAGCAAGATCATTTGGATACAAACGAAAAAAGTTAGAAAAAAATGACTAGAATTTTGTTTCATCAGCTCACATACACACAGTCACACACACACACACACACACACACACACACACAGAGTCACACACACATCATCATCATCACTCCCCACAGGCTCTCCTTCCTTTTCAAGAGGAAAAGCTGACACGTGTGTACCAGATTCACTCATTCACATCCGCACTGGGCAGAGAAGCAAATGAAATACTCACACTGTGTACGCAGATGGGGACTTTGACACCCATCGTCAGAGCTGTTGGTGGGGATCTTCCAGCCAGCACTGAGGTGCCTGGGAGGCCTCTCTCTGATGTACTTCTCACTTCCAGTTTCACAGAAAGAGAAGCAGCCTGGGGATTTCAACCAAGTGCTGCTATAAATAGCAGTATTGAGACAGAGTGGGTTCATGCTATACAGGAATCATTCTCAACTGATTGCTTGCCTTTGGAGGGTACATTTTTCTCTCTTCAGCCCCTTTCTGGGGTACTTATTTAAAATGTCACACAGCACATAATAGAACTAAAAATATTTGGAAAGAAGCACTCCTACCTTAAAAGGGAAGGGACCTGCTTTCTCTCATTCTCTTTAAGCATGCTAAGGATTATTACCTTTCAAAGAGGTAGATGTGGCCACTCTGGAGACATAGATAATTCCAGGTTCCTGCTGACCATATAGTTCATCTGTGGAGGAAAGAGCTAAGTGGCAAAATTAGAGGCTTAGGGGCAAAGGCTTCAACGTTCTGCAACGATTTCCCAGTGATCCTGAATGGTCTAATAATTATATTTCATGATTATTGAATAATAAGCACCTTTATGATAGTGAGCTATGGTGGCAGGGAGGAGGCTTTTTGCCTTCCCCACCTTGATCTTCCTTAGGTAGGATTCTAGCTCCTTGTTGTCTATCATGTGGAGTTATTGGCTGGACCACAATTACCAGCCCTGGATGTGACGCTCACAGATGCTTGCCCGGCTGGAATCATTTTTCCAAAAGACTTTTTCCCCCTTTTATTGAATTTCTTCTAAAATTTCCTTGATTAATTTCTGTTCAAAATCTCTGCTTCCTTGGGAGGCAGTCTGAGCCCCTCCTTGTGTAAAGGGAAGGGCAGAGTGGGACTTAACCTCACTCACCTCAGTGTTCAATCACTGAGTCCCCTACAGTCCATACCAGCTATTTGTTGGATGCATTGTTGACCCTCTCAGTGATCCTAAGTTTGCAAGTGTAGCACTTTGGGCACCAGGAGAAGGTACCCATGTGCAGTCTCAAAACAGGGCACTTTGTTTTGTTTTTTTACACGTGATGATGCACATTCCAGGCCAATCTTAGTGTTGGTGGTATGCATCTTCTTCCATACTTCCTCTCTGTGCATAGGGTAAGGCTTTTTCTCCTTCCCTCTTGCAGCTCTGGTGCCATATGCCTCACAGGATACCTATTGTTCTATGTGGTCCCAAGGTCCAGTTTGTCCTCCCCTCTCTCTTTATATATCAATAATATTTACAATACTGACACAGCCTTTTTGGGCCTCTGTGAGTGGTGCAGACAAGCAAATGTTTCCTCCATACCTTTGCTTGCTATCCTATTTGTAACATCTAGCTCTGAAGTTTCTTCCTCCAAAAGGCAATACTCAACTCTTCTTCCCTTCTCCTTTTATAACTTAAATGTTTACCTTTTTTAAAAATGCTAGAAAATAAAAACTTTCTTTACTAAGGAAGGTCAAAGAATCAGGATAAAGTCATAATCATAATGTGTTTTATAGGGGAAAAATGCTCTATTCAAGTAGTGAGAACAATTTTGTTTGTTATTTTAGAGGCAAAGGAATTCTGGGGTCATAATTAAATTATGATTAAATTAAATTAAAACAAGAAAGCAACGTTGTTCAGAGGGGTGATTATGACTGTGGACTCTGGACTCAGACAGTCTGAGTTTGAACCACGGATCACCACTGACTAGCTGTTTAACTTTGGGTCATTTCTTTTACCTCCCTAAGACGTGGTATTTCACCTAATGAGTGAGGTGCTAATACCGGTTTTTATGGCGTAATATTCTTATTAGAAGTACATGAGCCCGTAGTACAGTGTCTCACGTGTAGTAAGTGTTCAGTGAGTGTTAGAAATTCTTATTCAGAATTTTAGGTTTGCATTTTAATTGAAATACAAACTTCAAGATCACAACTTATAGTCAGTTTTTTGCAAGTTGACAAACTGTGATACTGGGAATGGGTTTCATTTCTGTCTTTGAATATAGAAAGCTCATTTGATGTTCAAAAATTCTAAATCTCACTCTAAACATTATCGTCGTGTTATTTCCCATCTAAAATGCAAGCATGCTGAGAAGAATCACATCAGTTTAAGATGAAGGGTCTGACACAAGCATTCCTAATACTTCCTGATGCCACAGTGCCCATATTAAGGCTGTGAATCATGTAACTGCATGTAATCTGAGAAGATTCTGCTAAGGATAGGGCATAAATGGAAATAAAGTGAAATTTTTCACTCTCTATTATTTCTTAAGTCCTACCAATGTCAGTGAGAATTTATATATTATATAAAGGAATGAAAAAATAGATCATTATTTCAGTCTACTGCTCTGTAGATTTTTGTACCTTGCAATAATAGATTTATTTTTTAATAGCCTCCTCTAAGCACACAGTAGGTGTTTAATGCATGCTCATTAAATGAAAATATGAATACCTGATGCTGCTTATGTGTCCTCTAGATTCTGATCATCACTATTTGCACCCAGTGAGTTATATGAGACAAAACAAAACCATTTTTCACGTCTCCTATATTCTGTTTTGGTCTGGGCTAATCTGTGGCACATTACGCCCCTCTCCCCACACACGTGTACATATGCACTCACCTTTTAATGTAGCAAAAATATAACCTTGGCACATGGAAATGATCTTCAACTCTAATCTTGCAAAATAATTCTACATTGATATGACTAGCTCCGTCCTGTATCTCTAGTATTAACTTTAGCATAAATCATATGTGGCTAAGGGATAATGCATAATATTGATTTTGATTTTTTTCCTTCTAGTCTTAGTTCCTGGCCTTGATCTTAAAAGTAAGATAGATGTTAGGCATTATTATCTAGCAGAAGGAGTAGAAAATCAATTTGAAGTCCTGGCACTTCATTCCCTTTCCCTGTAATGGCCAGTCAGTAACATTGGAACAGCTGTAAGCTTGTGTTTACTTATTATAGGGCGTGATGATGATCTCTGCTGGGAACTCACTAGTGTAGGCTCTTTGCTGTTGTGTTCACTGCATGTTTTCAGATGATAAATATGTAATGAGTCTGGGAACCAATTAACTTGCTTTTTCATGGTAATAATAATTCCAAATAAGGATCTCTGTAAGAATGAGGTAATATTTTTTAATTTTCCAATAATTTTTGATTTACAGAGAGTTGCAAAGATAATACAGAGTTCCAGTATGCCACTTACTCAGGGTTCCCTAATGTAACATCTTGCATAACCATAACCATGGTATATTTCTCAAAACTAAGAAATTAACATTGGTATGATAGTACTATCTAACCTACACACTTTATTCAGATTTCCACAGTTTTTCCACTTTTATACCCTTTTTCTGTTAAGGATCCAATCCAAGATACCACGTTGCATTAAAAGACTATTTTTTGAGAAATACATACTTACTGATGGCACAAATGTAAATGTAACTGAATACTAAAACAAAGAAATCTTTTTGATTCTTTACAATTTTGAAGGTTGCCAGTAAAGGAAAGATAGCTGGTAAGCCAATCCATAGTCTAATGGAATGGTTTCCAACTTTACTGTCAAGACACACAGGTGCATTTTAATCAGTGGAGGAGTATATTCACAAAGTGCTGCTAATAATAAAGTATTGAAGTTTGTGAATGGTTTACGTATTCATAAATTGGACTGAATGAAAAATGATTTTAATATATAGTAACCCTAGCCTCACTTGCATTGTGAAATGCTTTTTGGAGTGAGAGGGAAAGAGTTAATGTTACAACTTAAAGGTCAAAATTGTTCATAAACTTACCGGTACTTAGTAATTGCTTCCTCACTTTCTCCATCTTTGAAATGGGGCATGCATCCCGCATGCCTTCTCTAATTTAAAAGAACAGACCCTCAGACTAAGAATAGTGGCTGTGTCAGTGTCCAATATCTTGAGAAAACAATTTAAAAATCATTTATTCAGTTCTTTTAATCATCTTATTGCTCAAGGTTTGACTGCTTCTATCTAGAGCTTTAGGACTCTGGTGACATACAAGAACATGTTCTACAGGGAATCTGGAATTTTATAATCCCACCTTCTCTCTACTTGCTTTTTGTGTTAAGGGCCACGTTTGGTGCTGTTGGGCTTTTTGGAACACACAAATGTGTTTATATTTGCCATGGTATTGCCCTCAAATTCATTCATTCATTCATGGGTATCTAATATGGCTCAGGCATTGTGCTAGGTGCTGGAAAAAAGGAGGTTAATAAAACATAGCTTCTTCTCTCATTTAGCTTATAGCTTAGTGGGAGTGATAGTATGAAATCAATAAGAGATCCCCAAAGCCATATATTAAAGTCATCTTTTTACATTTTAAGTGCCTAAGTCTTCCCAGTGAAACATAGGAAGTCTTCAGTAAGGAGCCTGGAAGGATAAATAAGTGACTCCCAGAGGACCGAGTAGTGGGAAAGAATGGGAACGTGATTCTAGACAGAAAAAACAGTGTGTTAAAGTACAGGGGGAAAGGCATATAAGGATGTGATCTTTATGTTGGAAGGGCTGAAGTGTGGGCTATTGTGTGAGAGAATAGCACTAAGTGAAGTCAGAAATTACACATCAGACCTGGGGCACTAATATCTGTCTAATCTAAGCAGGAGATGATGGAGTTGAGCTAAAGAAGTGACAGGAGTGGATAAGAAGATGAGGTGGACGATAGAAACAAGGAGGGAGGGTTCTGTTTGGGAATAAAAGCACAGCCAAATCATAACGTGCCTTGTTGTGGGTAATACATGGATAGAGGTGGAGGAATAATTTAGTGCCTGGTGTATATATTGGAAGGAGAGGGAAGGTAATGCGTTCCATTTATATATGATGATATTGAGGTTTCTTTACCATATCCACTGCAAAGTAAGCAGTAGGCAGCCCAAGAAAGAGATGTGAATGGGAGAAATTTATTTGGAATCTGGAAACATCAGGTGGGTGTGGAAGCCATGGGCTTGAGTGGGATCATGAATTCAAGGGAAGACACAAGATGAGCGAAGGGGGTAAAACTACATTTAATAAGTGAACAGAGAAAGAGGGGCTCAGGGAAGAGAATGAGATGGAAAGACCAGATAGATAGGTATAGAATCCAGAGATTCTATACCAATCTAGAGAGGGATATGAGCACCTCAGACAAGATGGGAGAGAATCTCGGGATGAACAGGGTTAATAGTACATGATGGTGGCAGACAGGTTAAGGAAGAGGAGACTGAAAAGTGTGGTGTGGAGCTGAGAATTATGAACTTGTTTGTTACATTAGCATGAGTGGTTTGAATGGAATAATGGGGGACATAGGACAGGAACAGGTTTACAACAGGTTGAGGACTGACTTAAGAGGCAAGAAACCAGATACAGAGAGGATGGATAACACCTTCTGAAAGCTTGGACGTGAAAAGAAAGCTGAAGAAAGGACTACAAAATACACAAAACTTAGGTTTTCATTTTTCTTTTACTTTTTTTTTTTTCTAATAGGACAGGGAATTATTCTAGTTATGGGATAAGGGGCAATCTTCCTGTCGAAAGGGAACGATTGCAAATACAGAAAAGAGGGAATCAATAACGGAAGGAGGTTTCGGGAAAGTCTGAAGATCTATCATGTAAATCTGCCTCAAAAGTGAAGAGATTAGAAAAGGAATGTGATCCTAACCCTCGGGTATACCATGAAAGGAGTAAAGAAGAAATAGATACTGATACATTTGTAAGGGCTTCAGCATAGCAATGTGAAGGGAGTTCTGATTAAAGATTTCTGTTTGTCTGTGATATAGGAGGGGTGTTTAAATGGGAAGCACGGTGGCTTTGATAAGCATGATATTGATACATGTTCAGTATATATGCTGGGGAGAATGAAAAAAGGAAAGGACTGCCAAGACACATTGAAGATTCAGCAAGAGCTGAGGGCCATATATGTATAGCGGTCACAGTCCAGACTGTTATATATATGTGTATATATAAGTGCATATATACACATATATAATTGTTATATATAATATACACACACACACACACACACATATATATATATATATATATATATATATATATATATATAATTTTTTATGACTCAAGACATAGCAAAAGGAAGATGCAGGATTGAGTCAAAATGGAGAAATCTTTGTTTTGTGACTGGTGGAAAGACAGTGGCAAAATTCAGTGTATTGTGTTAATAGGGGCTTAAGTAGAGTGGTGTGCCACGGCATCTAGAAGAAGTACTGTAGAAAAGATAATAAATCCAGAAGACAAATGGATTGTAATAAAAGGAAGGTGGTCCATCAGGAGGATGGACTCAAGCCTGAATTAAGTGATGGGATTAACTATGTAATCGAGAGATAACGAAGGCTGTCTACTCTAATATCCTGCATGCTCTCTCTATTTACCTTGAAGAGTTGTCAAGCTTTTAACAATAGTACAAAATTTTGGGTGAGCCCGTACACAAAAAAATGTGCTTTACTCTCTTACGAGAAAGAACCAAGACTAATTAAAAAAATAAAAACAACCTTCCTATCATTACTGTCTAGGAGCAGTGTGTAGGAACGAGGTCAAGTGCAGGAATCTGCTGAGAGTGAGTATGCTACTACTTATTGCCTCTTTGGGTGAAAATCCAATTTCATCTTCTATCAAGATCAAGCCAGTGCTATTTTATGGTAAACACAGAAACTGCCTTATAGAAAATTACTATTTTAACAGGTGCAGTCCTATATTCTATAGTGATTTAAAAATTGGCTTCATGACCAGCATTGTGCTCACAGCACCCATTAAAATAATCTCCTTTGGATATACTCTCACACAGAATCATCATTAAAAGGTGTGCTTACATTGTGTTTAACCCCAAGGTATTCATGAGGACATCTCTGCTCAGATAAACTTTTACCACTTGACATACTTATCTTGTTTTTTTTTTATTGCTGATCAAGGCATCATAGAGAAAAATAATTTGAACAATTTTAGTGCAAAAGGGAAAAAGAGCTACAGGAATGCTTTCTGAAGTTTTGGTATTATTACTACTAGGGCATAAAGAACAGCCCTCCAGACATTCGTGAGGTACTTTTCTAACATCTGTCAAGTACAACAGGGTTTGTACTAGGTAATGTATGAAGCACTTGTTTATGTTACTCCCCCCCCCAAAAAAAAAAAATTCTTCACCATAACTGGCCCTTAAATGGTAGATGTAACAGCTGGAGCAATTGATTTATTCATGATAAGATAACACTCACTAAGGTATGTGCTCTCCCAGAGCAGAGACCTTTCCTGTTCAGTTCATCACTCTATTCCCGGAGCTACAGATTTAAGGCACTAGAGCCTGACGTGTCATGAACATCCGAGTAGTATTTGGCAGATGCAGGACTGAATGGTTTGGGTGTGGATCCTGAAGATAAAAGAGCTGAGACCATTTGGGTTATATTTCCTAACGTCAGGATGCATATACAAGCCACGTACCTGCAGCAGGCTATGTCACCTGGGTCTTCGGATGTCAGGGGGTCATGATCTTAGATGAGAGGAAACTCACATCTTTATTTTCTCTAACCTCTGGCTGAAAGTTTGCATTTCCCTCAAGTATGAATGTAGGAAACAAACTATAAGAGGATGAGTTTGTCACCAATAAAAATATCATAGTTAAAGAAGAAACTTCATTATGGTTATTGCAGATATCTCAAAATATAATAGTGCTCATTACTAATTTGAAATTACGGTAGTTATTAAACTCTAGATGTTATATTCCTAATGGGAAAAATAAAGAACTCATATTACCGTATCAAAAATTTAGTTCTTTTTAATAGTTTGATAATTGGATGACTCTATAATTGATTTCCTTTGTAATTTTGTGCAATTTATTTTACACTTTTAAAAACATTACTTCAAGAAATGGTATTGAGATAGATTGTTTGCAAAGATGGCCACAGCAATTCCTCCCATCCTTGTTGGCACATTTGTTTGCACCGTGACTTTGTTGCTTCTCCCATCAAGAGGCAGATGGATGGATTTTTTTTAAATTTATTTTATTGAAGTATAGTTGATTCACAATGTTGTGTTAGTTTCTGCTGTAGGGCAAAGTGTTCAGTTATACATACATATATACATATATATATATATATATATATATATATATATATTCTTTTCCATTATGGTTTATCACAGGACACTGAATATAGTTCCCTGTTCTATACAGTAGGACCTTGTTATTTATTTATCCTTTATATAATAGTTTGCATCTGCTAATTCCAAACTCCCAATCCATCCCTCCCCTCCTCCCCCTTGGCAACCACAAGTCTGTTCTCTATATCTGTGAGTCTGTTTCTGTTTCGTTGATAAGTTCATTTGTGTTACAGTTTAGATTCCACATATAAGGGATAATGTATGGTATTTGTCTTTGTTTGACTTACTTCACTTAGTATGATAATCTCTAGTTTCATCCATGTTGCTGAAAATGACATTATTTCATTCTTTTTTTGGCTGAGTAATATTCCACTGTATATATGTACCATACCTTCTTTACGATGGATGGATTTTTTTATTCTCCATGAATCTGGTCTGGACTTGTGACTTGCTATTATGACCAACAGAACACTGCAGATAATGATGTGACTTCTCAGCCTTGTCTTGTGAAATGTTGCAGCTTCTGGTCTCACTCTCTTGCTTTCCTCCTCCCTTCACATGTTGAAGCCAAGGTTAATCTCCTTTAGGATGACAAACAGTGTGGAGGCCACGCTGATGTACGGCACCAGCACCTACCATGTGAGTGAGGCCATTTCTTACCATCGCATCCCAGGAGAGCTTCTTGAAAGTTTCCCCCACATGAGGGACCCCTGGTGAGACCAGCAGGGGATCTGCTGAACTGAGCACAGCCCAGGTTGCCAACCCATGGCATTTTGAGCAAATACATGTGTGGTGTTTGGGGCCATTACATTTTGGGATCATTTGTTGGGCAGCATTTTTTTTTTTTTTTTTGCGGTACGCGGGCCTCTCACTGTTGTGGCCTCTTCCGTTGCGGAGCACAGGCTTCGGACGCGCAGGCTCAGCGGCCATGGCTCACGGGCCTAGCCGCTCCGCGGCATGTGGGATCTTCCTGGACCAGGGCACGAACCCTCGTCCGCTGCATCGGCAGGCAGACTCTCGACCACTGCGCCACCAGGGAAGCCTGTTGGGCAGCTTTATACCAGTGAAACACTTCGGGCCCACGCGACTGCAAAATGTGTCCGGGTCCTCACCAAGTAAGAGCCTGCGTCCTAAACAGATGCTGTTTACCTAGTATCTGGCTTTAAGCCTTATGCCTCAGAATCTAGAGAGCTTATCAGTTGAGTACCTCTGATCCAGACATTTTTCCCTAAGAAATTTCTTGATTTTGTTTTGTTTTGTTTTGTTTATGAATTCACACACACACACACACACACATATTAAACTGATTACATTTATGTTGGGGACTAAGGTCTTTAGGTGGTTGGTCTCTTTTTTCTTTAACTTTTTGTATGGTTTGAAATTTTAATCAATAATTTAATAATCTATTACTTTTCAAAGCTATGCTTCAAGTGATGGTATAGAGATTTCATTTTATACCTAAAAAGAGGAACTCAATATCCTATAAATTTTAGGCCTGTAATAATAATTATTTTACAAAACTATAAGTTCTTGATATGGAAGGGAAATAAAAATCATATTTTAAATAATATTCCCACGTCTGGTAAGAGACACTGAGAAGGGTCAGCTAGAGTTAGGGATCATGGGGGACAAGACAAGGAAATATTTTTTTAAAAAGTAATTTTTTCAAGGCTTCTGAGAAATCAAATTAGATGAAAGCTGAAAAGTACTCACTGAATGGAGGGAATTGAAGGTCACTGGCAATCTAAAGAATTTAGTTGAGTGTTGGAGTGGAATATAGAGTGTAGTTCACTGAGGTGCAAAAGAGGTGTAAGGACACAGAGAGAGCAAGGGCATTCCACTATTTCTGGAAGTTTGGCTATAAATAACAATCATAAATAATATTTAAAGCATTGGCCGGATCTCAGACAGTTGTCTTGGTGCTTTATGTGTGCTGCTTTATTTAACCCCTGCAATATCCCTGTGAAGCAGGAACCGTGTGTATGTTCTTTTAGAGATGGGAAAATGGAGGCCCAGAGAAGTTTCAGAGAAGTTATTACTCCAGGTCACTCACAGAGTAAATGGCAAAATCAGAATTCGATTCCAAGTCAATCTGATTCCAGAACTCACACTTAACGCACAAAACTGCCTCTACTGCCCTGTGAAGGGGGCAGTAGAGAAGGTGGTAGAGGAGAGGCTACAAGGTTGAAGGAATGGGGTTAGTTTTTGCACTTTCTAAAGAAGGCAGAGATTTGCACGTGTCTAGTTGCTGATGAGAGGAGTTACTGAGCACACAGAGGAAGTAATCACGAGTTTACTATGGGAATAATCCTTAGTCAGGCTACATTTCCTGAGAGGTGGCAGGGGGAGGGGGGGGCATGGGATGCAAAGCACACAGCAGGGGGCTGACCTTGTAGAATAGGAGACAAACTTCCATTGACAAGCAGATGAAGATAGAAGGAGATTAGATGTAGGCAGGTTTGGACATTTTAGTACAGAAGTCAAAGCAGTTGCCTTTTTGAAAATTCTATATTGTTGCAAAGTAAGTTGCAAGCTCACCTGATGAATGTTGGGAGGTAGATGAGGTTTTTAAAGGGCGGGGGAAATGTTTAAAGTCATCATTGTTGAGAGAGACAGAGCTGATGGGAAACATGGTAGATTTGTAAGCAGTGGGGAAACCAATTTGAGTTTGGACCCTGATTTTATCCAGTATCCAGTATCCAGATGCTGCCTTGTGAGGTTTCCTCTGCCTCAACTCCACAGCCTGGAATTCACCCGAAGAAGTCAAAGTTTAATTCATCTAGGATGGGAATTTTTCCAGGCATGTATAAGGAAGGGCCAGAGAGGCCAGAGGATTTAGGCAACTGGTAAGAGAAGGATTGGAACAACCCTGGGTGTGGAGAGAAGTGACCCAAGAGGGGCTGATGGACAGGAGCATGTGGAGTGGTCTGCAGACAAGAGGCCCAAGAAACATGGTCAGCATAAATGTAGCATTAGCCAGAAAGTTGGGATTGCAGACTTGGAGCCATCTCAAGTCATGGTGAGTTCCAGTGGGAAACTTAGAAGGAGGAAATGCCCACGGGAGAGAAGGTGGGTCTCTGAGAAGCAAGAGTGTTGGTATGTTGCTCATGTGGTTCTACAGCCAGAGTTGGGGTAGAGAGGAAGACAGTCAGTCATATAACGAAGATTGCAATGCATGAGGCACAGTTTACCAGAGCCAGAAGAGGAGACCAGTGAGGAGGGAGAGAGGGCCATGCAACAGGAAAGGATACGTGCCTAGACTAGAAAAAGAGGACGCTGACCCACCTATAGGCTTTCAATCCAGAACACACAAGATTCCATTGGATAAAACACAGAAGAAATGGTGTAGATTCAGGGGGAGTAAGTTTTAGTTGAAGTGTCGAGGTTGGAGATATAGGGGAGTTTTCTTGTTATGTGGTGAGTGGTCCAAAGACTAGACGAAAGGGTTTGAAAAACAAAAGGAAGTGTGGGAGGGTGAGTCAATGTAAAGGGTGCTCAATGCGTCACAGGGCTAAAAGTCAGGTGAGTATGGGTGACGAGATGGGCTTTCACTTTTGTCAAGGCTTGTGAGGAAGAATTTAGTCTCTGGAAAACTTAGTCTCACAGAATTTAGCTGTGACCTGACTGAGAAGGAATTCTGATGGCTGTTTTGGGGGACTGGGCATTTCTTTTCCTCCTGTTCAGTAAGAGAGGGTGGCAGCCGTGGGATAGCGTGTGTGGTGGCCATGGTGTCAGTGGGCAGCAGGAAGCAGGCAAGCTTAGGTCCCCTGCCTTCTGTGTAGGGCAAGGCTTCAGTGCCAGGCATTCAATGATCATCTGTGCAATAGGTCAGGCTGTACCTTGAGCTGGTGGCTGGCGTCAATATTCCAAGGGGCCTGGATGGTCAACAGCTGTGTAAAAATGGATTGCCACGAACATTCTTTCAGTTCTCTACTCATGTACACTTATAATTCATTGACTTAAGATACAGTTCCAGAAATGAAATTCCAAGGTTACAGGGAACAGATAATTTTAGGGTTTGGGGTTTATATTACAAATTCCCCAGCATGAAGTTTTTACTACTTTCCATTCCCATTTGCAATGAAAGAGAAAACTCTTTCTACACTCTCTTCTTTCCATGGAGTTTAAGTTTAAAATCACTACCAGTGTCAGAAGTAAACCTTGGCATCCTATAAATGTATTTTGTCTTTTTAAATTAGTGAAGCTCTGAAAAAGGACCGTTTGTATTGCTTTTGTCTGTGTGAACTGCTCATCGCATGCTCTGCCCATCCTCCTATTGAGACTTGGTCTTTTTTTCTTTCTAAGACCTCTTTATACAAATACGAACACTCTGCCTCCATAGTTTATATACCCAATTTATGGTTTACCTATATTTTAATCTTTTATAGTTTTGACTAACAGATATTTTACATTTTTAATACGAAAAAACATTACAAATTTGCTCTCCTAACTTCATTCTCATGCCGTTTGGTCCGTAGGGGTGGGAGTCTTCATTTAGATTTTGATCTCAGATATGTACTGTTGATGCTTCCCTGGCTATTTGTAAAGAATGTCATCCAAAAGGGGGTAGGTTTTTTTTTTTTTTTTTAATTTCTCAGCAACCCAATTAGACTGCATCTTTGAATTCAAAGTTAAGGTCAGAATATGGCTTGAGATAATGATTACCTGCCTTGAATGTAACAGGTATTTGGCAAAATGTAAACAGTGGATAGAAGCCTTTTCAGTAGAGTAGTGACAGAAGCCTATTTGAGTGCGTTAAAGAGATAGGGGAAGCAGGTAAGTTAATTCACCTGACCATCCATGCAGGGTAAGGCTTTTATGTCTGAAAGTAAAGAGATAGGAGTGAAACACAGCTCTTGAAGAGATTTCCTGTGAAGGGAAGCCAGTAGCTAGAAGAGGATGTATGAACAAAGGAGAATCTAGATTTGGCCTGCTCCATACTCTCAAACCAACACTGTTATATGCTAGTCATCCCCCAGTTTTTAAAAGATAAATGGATCAATAAGATCTGTCCAGGGCTTCCCTGGTGGTTCAGTGGTTGAGAGTCCGCCTGCTGATGCAGGGGACGCGGGTTCGTGCCCCGGTCCGGGAAGATCCCACATGCTGCACAGCGTCTGGGCCCGTGAGCCATGCCGCTAAGCCTGCGCGTCCGGAGCATGTGCTCCTCAGCGGGAGAGGCCACAGCAGGGAGAGGCCCGCGTACCGCAAAAAAAAAAAAAAAAAAAAAAAAGATCTGTCCAAACTAAAATATAGGGTGTTAAGTTTTACTCTACCATTAATTTAATTATTTCATTCATATTCTTTACTCTATTTCAAATATCTTAATGCCAAGCATGTTCAATCTCTTCCATACTCTATTATTTCAACATGTTCCATTAGCTGAAAATAATGTTAACGGTTCACTTCAAGGTTTTTTTGTTTTTGTGTTTTTCAATTTTTTGTCATAAACCATTGTCCTAAAAATTCTAATGAAATGCAAAAGGAGCGATATTCATTCTAAATGTTGCCCAAGAGTACTGAGTTAACTTTGATCCCTGGCTTCAGGAATTGACATTATAAGAGGAAGAATGCATCAAATATTAACAATAAAACAATGTGGCTGATGATACCTTTTCATCTACATGACAATAAAATGTGTGTACAATAAAAATTGTTTGAATTAATGCAACTGGATTTTATAAAAGGGTGCATTTAGAACCCTTCACCCCTTTGCAACTTTATGTCCTTTACTTGATCTTACACTATCCAGGTCACTTAGCTTTATTAATGGCCCAGGATTTGTAAATCTCTTCCAGATGATCAGCTTGCTCTACTAAAAGCCACTTCAGCAAACCTGCTGTGTACTCTACTGGATATTACAGACAGAGGTAAGATTTTTTTTCCTCTAGAGCTCACATTCTGACTGAAGTGTCAAATGAATGAGAAAAAAAGATAGACATTGAGATTATTACCATGGTAGAGGGATAGTCTACTATAGGTGAGCGAGCTTTATGTAATGTGTTGATAATTGAACCATATATTCTTAGTATGTTTTGTATTTATGTATTGTGTCTATGGGAAAACCTGGGACTATTCTGATCTTATATCCAGACAGGTTCCACAAAGTTCCATACAAAAGGCACCCAATACAAAGAATCAGTTCTGGTCATGTCAAAAGTCCTATATCCATCCCATTCCTACTCTAGCACCTCACTTTCATTACTTACCGTTTGGCTTATTATATTGGATGTATACTTACCCCTATTTTTTTTTTTTTTTTTTGCGGTACGCGGGCCTCTCACCACTGTGGCCTCTCCTGTTGCGGAGCACAGGCTCTGGACGCGCAGGCTCAGCGGCCATGGCTCACGGGCCCAGCCCCTCCGTGGCATGTGGGATCTTCCCGGACCGGGGCACGAACCCGTGTCCCCTGCATTGGCAGGTGGACTCTCAACCACTGTGCCACCAGGGAAGCCCACCCCTATTCTTAAAGAAGACTTTGACTTAGAGGTTTCATCCTTGGTATACTCACTCTTAAGATTGGGTATGTTTGACCCTCTGCTTCTCTTTGTTTCTGACCATGCTAGGTCCTCTCTGCAAAGATCATCCTCAACTCCCAAGCACAAGTCTGGCTTTAACTTATTTATTTGACTAGTTTTCCTAATGTAGTCTTATGCCCAAACTGAAAAGAAGGTTGAACAGTTACTTTATCTTATCTCGATAGTATTTAAAAATAATGAGACACAAGTCAGATAAGAGTTGATGAGTAGATACAAGTGAAAGGCATATTTCCAAACTGTGCACGATGCTCAGAAAGAGTAGTGTGTGTGTGTGTGTGTGTGTGTGTGTGTCGATGGTAGTGTGTGTGTGTGTGTGTGTGTGTGTATGTGTGTGTGTGTTGATGGTAGGGTGTGAATAGCATAGAAAGGAGGCGAGCTGCCCAGGATCTATGAATCAGCCCTCCGCTCAGTCTGAAAGCCTGGAACCCGGACAGGGTCAGACAGTATGCTTGTTGATTGCCTGAGCTGAAAGATTAAACATTTGCAACACGCAGTGCAGCTTGAACTCTCTTTAACTACCAGTAACAGGTTCTCTTGCTTCATCTTCCCCAGAACGGAATGAGGAAACTGAACCATTGGTAAGTTCAATCAAATACTCCTTGTTCCTTCGGTGTGAAAGATATTGCGAGACATGATGCTGATAGGGCAATGTTCTATACAGAAATGTACTTCAGTAGCACTGCTTTGGAGTGGAATTGAAAGAATCTAATGAAAGTGGAAATGATTTTTTTTTTTTTTTTAACTTTCAAAAAGGAAAAGAGGGCTTCCTTGGTGGCGCAGTGGTTGAGAGTCCGCCTGCCGATGCAGGGGACACGGGTTCGTGCCCTGGTCTGGGAAGATCCCACATGCCGTGGAGCGGCTGGGCCCGTGAGCCATGGCCACTGAGGCTGCACGTCCGGAGCCTGTGCTCTGCAACGGGAGAGGCCACAACAGAGAGAGGGCTGTGTTCCGCCAAAAAAAAAAAAAAAAAAAAAGGAAAAGATTACACTCAGTGAAAGAATGGATAACATTTCTGAATGATGTTTCACTCGTGTTAAAGGTCTCTAAATCTCAAATATACGCTTCTGCAGAAAATCATATGCAACTTTAGTAACCCATTCTTTGCTAATAAATGTTCATTCTCAGAGTCTATCATACAAAATGAGACAAATCAATTTCCTTTCCAACATACATGTGCACGTTAATTTTTTTGTGGGCTAAGACTCCGTCTACTCAGGCTTAATGAATCAACAAGGAAAGAATCTGAGTTCCCACAGCTGTGTGATAAATCCTGCACACACCTTGTATTCATGAAAAACAAATGTTTCTTTCTCCACATTAGTGCCATGTGGCATTCTTCAACTCTTAAAGGAATTGTGAATTTTGAAAGAACCCCCGTGACAGGGTAACAACTTATAGTTTAATACATAAAAACAAATGTTAAGCTCTTTACACTTAACTATTTGGTCATTTAACCAAAAAGAAAAAGAAATAGCTACTAATTTAACTTTCACCATGATAGACTCATAAGAAATGAATTTTCCAAATAACTAAGGCAAATCCTTTTAGAGCAGAAATGACCTAATTAATATCTTATGTGTCAGTCCAGGTACTAGGCACGTTTATTATTATTATCTGATTACAACCTTCCATAACCCCACTAGGTAGATATTACCATGCTGATGTTATAGCTAAGGAATCTGGCTCATGAAGCTTAAGCAACCCACAACTATGCAACTTTTCAACACTAAGTCTTTGTAAGAAATATTCATTCTTTTAATGGTATCACTCAACAATGCATTTTACAGTTTAATTTCATTAAAAGAGAAGGTAAACATAATTTAACTTGTTTTTGGTGACTCAACCCATCCATTCAAAGAGCAGTTATGATGTTGTTTGTAATATGCTGATGGCATAAAGAGAAAAGGGCTATATTAGAGGTAACTTCTCTTGTGAAATAGCACCACACACCCCACTCCCACCAGCAAGCTTCTTTCATTTTGAAATTCTGATGGTTGATTTCATGGGTTTTCTCTTTCTACCTGCTCTATCAGATCATTAGCTGTCACTCTGCTTTGCTCCCAAAACATTGGTCACAAGCAGTAAAATTTAACTTGCCTGAAAATTTTATTTCTAGTCTCCCATGTCTGAGGAAACGGGATAAATAAATGCATTGAATTGTATATCAAAAACAAGGTTAGATAGACCCCAAGTAAGCAAGAGAACAGGGTTCTCCTTTGCCACAAATACACGAAGGTTTTGCATTGCTTTGTATAACCCCGGAGGTCCTTTTCTTTACTTCTTACCTTTTGCCAAATATGACCGCTGGATAAGTTAGGTTTTATAGCATACCTCTTTCACTTGACCTTCCATTCTCTTTCTCTCTCTCTCTCTGTTTTCCCTTTATATTTATTTATTTATTTTATTATTATTATTATTTTTTGCAGTACGCGGGCCTCTCACTGCTGTGGCCTCTCCCATTGCGGAGCACAGGCTCCAGACTTGCAGGCCCAGCAGCCATGGCTCACAGGCCCAGCTGCTCTGCGGCATGTGGGATCTTCCCGGACCGGGGCACGAACCCGTGTCCCCTGCATCGGCAGGCGGACTCTCAACAACTGTGCCACCAGGGAAGCCTTCCCTTTATATTTTGTACATGCATTTCAGTAAGCATCACAGCTTGCTTTGGCTTTGAGTCCCAGTGTAGTAGATTAATTGTCTTGTTCATTTTTGAATTTATCATATAACTAAAACAGTTAACATGAATTCTATTAAATTTCCAGTGCCTTTTGCCTCTGAACTTCAGTGAGAACATCTCTGAAGCCAAAGAAGGCAATGATGTCTCCCACAATAAAATAACAATACTTGCTGTCTACGTAAGCCAGCAATTTACTTGTAACATCTCATTTAATCCACATGATAAAATGGCAAGGTGGGCACTTTTCTCACCATTTTAGAGGTTATGAGGGTGGGCTCAAAGAGGTTAATCAAGCTGTCATTTTTTATAGCTTATGAGGGCTTTAATCCTATAAGAATTAGGATTAAAATGTAAGGCTGTCATACCCCAGACCTCTTGATTGTTCGCCTGTGCAAAACTAAACACACACACACACACATTTAGTACATAGACATGCATACATATGATAAAACGTTATATATGTATATTCATATATTATGCATTTGTAATATGTCTATGTATAGGAATATATAAATTTGTATATGATTTTAGGTTGATAGATAAGTATATAGAGAAATAATGATTACAACCCTACATATAATCTGAAGACAGGCTAGAGGTCAAACTTCTCTTACAGTAGATTCAGTTTCCAGAATGGCAGAGAATACACTGATGGACATGTGTCTTCAAAGGATAATGAATCTTTCTGAAGTAGAACTACTCTGAAAAGAGCAGGTCAGCCCAGCTCAGAAAACTGTTCTGAACTTCACCCCTGAAGAAAAGATGACTGATGATCAGGTGAGAGGAAATGAAGAAAAGAATGACATTGCAAGTTGGACTTTGACTTTATTAAAAGAAATTCTCTTTTAGAAGACAGTCTTCTTCCTCTCCCCCTTCCCTCACTATATCTCCCCCCTCCCTCACTATGTCTCCCCCCCCCCCCACTATGTCTCCCCCCACCCTCACTATGTCTCCCACCCTCACTATGTCTCCCCCCACCCTCACTATGTATCCCCCCACACTCACTATGTCTCCCCTGACCCTCACTTTCTATATCAGTTGCTTGAAATCCAGGGCCAAATTTTGGGTCTATTTCAAGCGACTTGTCCAAGAAATTACACATGTAGTTTGAACAAAAATTTTAACCCTGCTTTAATTGCTCTTACTTATCTTTATTTTGCCTTTGTTCTAATGTCCTTACTTATTTTTCCCCTGTTCCCAGGATTGGCTGGTATAAAGAAATAAGTGAAGGAAATGTTTAACAACATATAAGTAAAGGCTTTCATTAACATATATGTTTCCTTCTTTTTTCTATGGCCCTGACTTTCCTTTTGTATTTTATTAACCAAGTTAAAGCATGCCATTTTACTGTATGTTTTTTAAATTCTTTTGGGAAAGAGACAAAGTATAAAGTATTTATCTAAGTTTATTAAATGTGGGTGCAATGCTCAACATTGAAAAGAATAGTAAAATTGAATGTATCCAAAAGGAAGATATTAAGAAAGGAGTCTAAACACACTTTAAAATAGCAGCTCTTCAAACTTCCAGGGACAAATTCTTGCTTTAATTTTGTATCAATCCCTTTCTCTCTACTTTGCTCTAGACCTTTAAGCTTAAGCAAAGACATTTTGCATGTCATTAAACTAATGGTAATTTCTTCTGTTATTCATTTAGCATTCCTAAAACAAATATTTGAATTTCTATCATAGGCAAGGAAGTATGTTGAGGTGTATAAGTAAGATTATAAGTCAAGAGAAACTTGAGAAGCTTATGTTTCAAATGAAATGACATTGTAGCATATGATTGTATAATTAATGTTCTTTAGTCTTGTTTCCTGAATAGTAACTTTCAAATATTCTGGATGTTTATTTTTATATTTACCTCTTCATTTCTAAATAATATACTTACACTGCCCTTTCTTGGCTTAATCACTTTTGGAAATTACCTATAGATTCCCTATTAGTTTAGATAAGAAATTAGCTTATCCCCTCCGTTCCTCCCAACAAAGTCAGATCATAATTTTTGGTTCAGACAGCATACGTTCTTTGCATTTATTATGGCTGTGTAAATATTTCTACTCCTGATTCAAGTAATAAACTACGATTATACTTCTTTTTGTTGTTGTTGATTATTCTGAAAAAACTACAAATGGTGGCCAAGATTTGAAAATTCCTGAGACTATTGACATGGACTTGGCATGATGAACCATCAAACAAGCAGGGCAAAGTATACATTCATGATTAAGAAAAGCACAAGTGGACATGAATTCCATGTCTCCATGGTAGAATGGTACCCAGAGTTAAGTGCTCCCTATCTGGTCACAGGGAGGAACTTCACAGGTCAGAGAAGTTTGGCAATGGCTTTCCACGTTTGCACCCAATCTTAGATTTCCAGGAGTTAACAATTACTTTCTTTTTTTTTTTTTTTGATTAGCTTCCTAGGTACCTATTTTCATATCTTTCACATGCTCCACTAATTGTGTAAATCATAAAAAATATTTTCCAACAATCAAGTATTTTAGATATTCTATCAATTATTGATACATTTCTTTTCTCCAGAATTTCTATTCTTCTGTTGTAAGTTGTACTGAAGCGCTTTAGGCTGCTTCAGTTTTCATCCCTACACTTCCATCTGCTACTCTCAAATGTCCCTATTTTGTGGGCCCCATATCTTCATTTGTTATTGTTTTCCTTCCTCATTTTGTTCGAATACCTACTCTTGATGCTTCCTATGAGAAGCGTTGAAGGTTAAATATTTTTACTTTTTCCGTGTCTGAATGTACCATTAGTCTATTTAGTCACACTTGTTTAATCATTTGTTAGATTGAGATTTCTAGGTTGAAAGTCACTTTCTTTTAGACTTTTAAAGGCATTAGCCATTGTCTTCTTGATGCCAAAGTTGCTTCTGCTTAAAGCTGTTATGATTTTGACATTGAGTGAAACATTTGTATGTAAATATCTCACTAACACTTAAATGTGAAAGAGGTGGACAAGCAAATTTTACAGTCAACCATTTGGAGAAGACAGTTAAAACAATGATAGTATGAAGTGATTAAAGTTCAGAAGTAGTTTAGTGGGCTTTCATAGATATGATCAGGGGTATCTGATTAAGAAAGAAAAAAAGAACCAGATTATTGGGTGTCAAAAAGACAAAGAAAGGAAACTTTCAAAAAGAAAGGTGTGGTCAGCAGTGTTACTAGATGGGCATATTATGTATTGTCCCAGTAAGTATTAACAACAACATCGATGGTTAATAGGAATAGTACTGTGAATTGAGGATCAGTGTAAAGAAACTGAAATATCCCTGGATTGGGTCTCAGAAAAAACCTGAATTCTGGTTGCTAAATTTCTGGTTGCTCTTGAGCAAATCAACACTCTCTGATCTTCTGTTGCTTATCTATAACTCGAGAAGATTGGCTTTCATAACTTCAGATGTCGTTTTGACGTTCAATGTTGTATGGCTTGTACTTTATACGTTCTGGTGTGTATCCACGTACAGGAAGGATCACATTTGAGTCTTAAAGCAGTCCTATGAGTGAGGACAGTAAACAGGAATTGTCTTTCTTATATTCTTCTGTGTTTCCTTTCTTAATCATTTTGTAGATGACAAAACAGAGAAAGTGAGTCAAAATGTTTTGAAACAGAACCAGATTTAGAACACAGGTGTCTCACCCAGATTGGTCCTAGTTATTTCCACTATATGATATGAAGTATCTGAAAGATGACAAATTAATGTTTCTTTGAAGCAAATGCATCAATGTTTCTTCAGCAGTCTAAATCTTATCTAATGACTCTCAAAGTATTGTTCATGATTTCATGGGCCAAGGAAGAACTTCTTAATGGATCATAAACTGCTGTGAACTTTAAAGCCCCATCTTTTGATTTTATAGTCAAATGATGAACAAGATTGACAGAGTGCTTAATTGAAAGTCACAGTTTGTACGAGGCTGCTCATTTTTCAGGTGTTGTTTTCCTTCTTTTCAATTATAAATTACTAGTTTAGCCTTATCATTATCAATTTAGTTTGCTGTGGTTTTCGTTAACAGTAAGGAACACAGAACGCAATGATGCATATTCCTTGCATCCAGAGTATTTATGCCTATAATTTTCTAAGAACAAAATGTTAAGATGTGTATACACTGGTTCAAATGTGAATCATACATAGGGTTATTGCAAAAGCAGATAGACATGAAAAGCATGTACCATTTGTGTTTTTTGTAGATAACAGTGACCAATCATTTTCATCACTGAGTTGCATTCCACCACATTCTTTGAATATTTTTTAGATGAGGCAGAACACAAATCAAAATGTTTTATTCTTTATAGCCCATAGAACTGATAGGAACCTCAATTGGTCTTAGCTTTTACTCATTACTCAGTGCCCAAATGCTTTGGGAACTATGTCATACAACATTGAGTTGTTACAGAACTTTAGATAAAAGACTATCTCGTATTTTTAGTTAGATTAAGCCAGTTGTACTGAAAATAATAAAAAATATAATAAATGAGCATTGGTTTTTAATATGAAACGCATTCAAATATGATTTCTTTATTTAGGGCTTTGATCTACTAGTGTTAATGTAAGTAAGTTACATTACATATAAGATAAGCATGTGATAGTAGCAGACAGTGGAGTGGAGTCAATTGCTCTGGGCAGCTCTCTTGATTGATATATTCCAATGTTCAGTACATCCAAATGTAAAACGTCAGCCACCAATCTCTACATGTGCTCTAACTGTCAAATATTTCTCTGGCTCAAAGCAGATAGCTCCATTTGTTTATAGGCTCAACTAACCAATTTTAATTTATTGGATTCTTTCCAAATTTGACTTACGGGAAATGGCAAAAATCGAGCCCTTATACTAGGACAATATTCATAATTGAAAAAATGATAAAAGTAAAAAAATTAAAAAAAAATTTCTCTGTCTGGGCCAAAGTAATCTAGGAATGTCTTTGTCCTACACTCAGATCCTTTAATTGTAATTAACAGCTTATTCTCCTCACTCCATCCCTACTTCCAAATAAATAAATAAATAAAGCATTGTGACCATCTAGTTTCAATATAATCCTACTTTGTAGGCTGACATATTATGTCATAAGAGTTTATGAAAGAATGAGAACCTTTCATTTTTCTGTAACCAGACATTTGGTCTACTCTATTCCAGTAACCAGACTGTGGGCTAGATGTTTCTGCCATTACAAGCTGTCCCATCATGTTTAGGAGATTGAAGGGTCACATTGTCTTGAACAGTATGTATACCAAAGAGTGTTCATGGTCATTGATCATCATCATGACACTGATTTTTAGATCAGAGAGAAGTTCATCCAGTAGGTAAATTACAAATCTTGTATACATCACCTTACATATTGAGCGAATAAGGAACTCATTCATTTTCTCAGAAGTGATAGCTACAAGATATTACTGTATCTTTTGGGTCTGACTGAAATATAAAGGCCTTTGCATTTAATGTTTTTGGTTTTATTTTGTTTTAATTTATCAGGATCTTTGTTTGGAGTTCAAGAATCATGGTATATCATTCCTCTGTTTAGCTCAGAGAAAGGTGATGGGTACATTTACTTCTGAGCTCTTTGACTTCCTGAGAAAGTCCAACTCTTACACATAATAAAATTGGTCATTGTATAAATAAACAAACTGTATAAATTTTAGAGTTATTCCTTCTGATCGTTTTCCTGGCTTCATTTGAACATAGCCCACATCTTAATTTAAAATAATTAGTAGGATCGTGTTAGATGTCTGTGATAACAGATTGTTATTAGTATCAGTGTTGCATTGCATGGAAGTTTCTACTAAGGATGTCTATTATAAATTGCCATTCAGTTTGCAGGCTAAAATAACTCACATGCTTTTATTGATTAAATGAGGTATATGTAGCATATTTCAACAGCAGTAAATCTTTATATTTTGTGAGAGTTTCAAAGTTTATAAAGCATTTTTATGTGAATTAACTCATCAGATTGATGCTGACATATCTCACATCTCTAGAAGATATGAAATTCCTTTTAACAGGGAAGTGAAAAATAGGGTGTGAAGTTGAATTTAGAAACTAAGGAAAAAAAGGTGGCAGGAGATTTCTAGAATAAATGCAGAGTCAGCTACAGATGAAGGGCAGACAAAGCAGAAAGGACCAAATCCAAGTAGAAACTTACATGGGAATGAGAATCCAAGGCGTGATCTGAGGACAAATCTGACAATATTCAAAGAAGAGGCAAAGCTGGCCCTCCCACTCATTAGCCACTTGAGCCTGGGAATTGCAGATTTAAAGTGTTGACGCCTCAGTTTCCTCATCTGCAAAATGTCAGTGATAACTGTTATGTTCATCTCACAGAATTGCTGTCAATGCACCTGGGGCCCGGGGCAAGGGGTAATTTAAAAAAAATTTAGCCACAGCATCAAAGTCTCTCTTGTGGAGAAACTGAACTGGATATAGAGAAAAGTCCTTAGTAAACTGCTTTCATGGTAGCTGATCGAGTCCCCAGGGAATGATCTGGAATCAGATGGACAAACAAGAGAGAGCTAGGTGGCTTTGAAAATGACTTTAACAGGCATTGGGGATGAAGGTTAGAGATAAGAAAGAGGAGCAGAGTTTAAAGAGAAAAGAGAGGGCTTCTCTGGTGGCGCAGTAGTTGAGAATCTGCCTGCCAATGCAGGGGACATGGGTTCGTGCCCTGGTCCTGGAAGACCCCACGTGCCGCGGAGCGGCTGGGCCCGTGAGCCATGGCGGCTGAGCCTGTGCGTCCGGAGCCTATGCTCCACAATGGGAGAGGCCACAACGAGAGGCCCGCGTATCGCAAAAAGAAAAAAAAAAGAAAAAAAAGAAAAATAAATAAATAAAACTTGTATGTTGTCGTGATCATGGAAGCGTGATACCCACATTTCTGCTTACAGAGGTGCTGTATCGGGAATATAAAAGGGTCAGAAGGATAGTCAATATGGATTTATGCATGTAAACACTGGGATAATACATAAGAAAAGCAATTTTTTGCTAGACATTAGTTTAAGAGGTAAAATCCCCTGTAAGAATTCTACAGTTATTATCAAAGATATTGTGTTACCTACTGGAAGTGGCAAGAGTTTTGAGATTAATTTTGACTTTCAGTGTGAGGTTAACCTCAGTAGCATCTTGGTTCGATGATATAAAGAATTATTTTCACCACCTCTAGTGTATAATAAATGATAATGGTGAACATCAAAATCATAATTTTATAATTAAAGGTTGATTTCTCTATATCCAAAACAATTTTATTTTGTAGAAAAGTAGGATTCTAACCCTTCTGAAAAGTCAGGTCCCCAAAACTAACATGTGATACTCACAACATCTCTGTAATACAGGTATTATTTCCTATGCTTTATAAAGCAAAGAGATTCTCCAGGATTACAGATCTTGAGTAGCAGAACCAGAGCTAAAATTGTGGTCTTTTTATTCTTGGATATGAGGTACATCTTTAGAAATATTCTATAATGAATAGTAAGTGCATATTTATCTCTAGAAATTAAAGAGTCATAATAGTAATAATGAGTATAGGAATTAAACTATTTAACTGATAATAAAGGCAAGTATGCTGTAATTTTGTTTGTGCCTGTATGGAGATATAAAATAGAACCAATGTTTCAGAATAAGGGAGTAGCTTTCACAGTACTAGTTAACCACAGGTCAGTCAAAATGATGAAATCAGTTAGGTGGTAGCCATGATCCTGACAGTGATGTTTATTTGGTGATTGGTTCTGAGAATATGTGCTTATATGACCCCATGTCTTAATGAAAGAAGGGTTCTCCTTGGTTTTCAATGGACTTTCTTCTTTAAAAAACATTACATTTCCTCAGATTGGTTGAAGTTGCCTCATTAGAGTAAAAGAATTCCAGATTATTTAAGGGTCATTCAGTTATAACGATGTACCTTTATTTTATTAAAGCTATATCTAAGAGAATGTTGGATTGCTTTCAGTTACTCATTTTGTTGAAAAATGGACATTAAATTCAAACATTAATTCAAACTTTTATTGTCAGAACAACTAACTGATAAAAATCATGTATCATTTGAGGACAAATGAAAACAAAAATCTCTCAGAGAGCAGCATGAAATGCTATTCAAGTAGCTTTAATTTATATGATTTTATGACATAAAATTGCCTTTCACTTCAGCCATCATTTTGTTTGTCTAAGGTTATTTGGTTTTGTTTGTAGAGTTCATGAATTTGATCATTCTCCCAAATGTGAGTTAGGACATATCTGTTAAACTCATTGTCTCAGCTCAGCTCAAAAATGCAATGATACTCCCATTTTTTTTGTTTGTTTTTTGTTTTTGTTTTTTTTTTGCATTCAAGACTGTTGTAGGAGTTAAAGTGCACTAAGAGGTGCATAGCAGTGTAAAACTAAGAAATAATAATTGTGCTGATCATAATGGCGCATGCAGAAATCATTTTAATGTTATATGCATGCAGCATTTGTAAGCAACACTCCAGATGTGCAAAAGCAGATAGCATGACTCTTTAACCTTGCAGTGATTAGCAAGTCAGAGAACAAAATCTTTTACAAGCTGCCAGCTCTGATCTTTAAATGGAGAGCCATTTACGTGGCCTCGACACAGGATGACTGTGGTTTTTGCTTTCTACTGGGAAGGATGAAAGTGTTGTGCTGAGTTTGTTGATTTAGTCAACAAAGAGATCTGTCTCTTAGAATTCGAAACACTCAAGTACAAGCAATCTCACACCCTTCCTTAAGTATCCAAAATCACTTCTTCATGGAGGAAAAAAGTACATAGTTTTTTTTTTTTTATTTTAAATAAAGTAATGATTAAACTTTTGCACAGCAAAGGAAACTATAAACAAGAGGAAAAGACAGCCCTTAGAATGGGAGAAAATATTTGCAAATGAATCAATGGGCAAAGAACTAATCTCCAAAATATATAAACATCTCATGCAGCTCAATATTAAAAAAACAAGCAACCCAATCCAAAAATGAGCAGAAGACCTAAATAGACATTTCTCCAAAGAAGACATACAGATGGCCAAGAAGCACAAGAAAAGATGCTCAGCATCACTAATTGTTAGAGAAATGCAAATCAAAACTACAATGAGGTATCACCTCACACAGTTCAGAATGGGCATCATCAGAAAATCTACAAACAACAAATTCTGGAGAGAATGTGGAGAAAAGGAAACCCTCTTGCACTGTTGGTGGGAATGTAAATTGATACAGCCACTATGGAGAACAGTATGGAGGTTCCTTAAAAAACTAAAAATAGAATTACCATATGATCCAGCAATCCCACTACTGGGCATATACCCAGAGAAAACCATAATTCAAAAAGAGTCACGTACCACAATGTTCATTGTGGCTCTATTTACAATAACCAGGAGATGGAAGTGACCAAAGTGTCCATCGACAGATGAATGGATAAAGAAGATGTGGCACAGGTATACAATGGAATATTACTCAGCCATAAAAAGAAATGAAATTGAGTTCTTTGTAGTGAGGTGGATGGACCTAGAGTCTATCATACAGAGTGAAGTAAGTCAGAGAGAGAAAAACAAATATTGTATATTAACGTATATACGTGGAACCTAGAAAAATGCTACAGATGAACCGGTTTGCAAGGCAGAAATGGAGACACAGATGTAGAGAACAAACATATGGACACCAAGGGGGGAAAACAGAGTGTGGGGATGAATTGGGAGGTTGGGATTGACATATAAACGCTAATATGTATAAAATAGATAACTAATAAGAACCTGCTGTATAAAAAAAACTAAAGAAAATAAATTTCAAAATAAATAATGATTAAGTGGAAGAGGGAAGCACTATTCTACAAATAATATGTCAGAGGCTTAATTTTGATACTCTTTGTAAAAAGCTACTTTCACATTGTAATTGTTTCCACATACTCTGTTAAGAGCTGGATTCTTGTGTGTTTAAATGAGGGGCTGATATAGACTAATTTCTGGGTAGGGGTTTGTGGCTTTGGCTAAATTCCCAGTGGGACATACTTTAGCTGATTACATGTATTTCTCTTTCATTTAAAGGAAACATGGAACCCTCTGCTTCCTGTTTGTTGTTCTGTAATACTTTGAACAGCTATAACACATTTACATAGAGATGGCTGCTTTCAAGGCATGCAAGTTAATACCCGTAATCATAGGCATTCAGAGACTTTTTAGCCTAAGACAATTATTGAGGTTGATTTTCAATGAAAATCATGAAAAATATTTTACACACACTGCAGAATCTCTCAGAATTGAGCACAGAGTTAGTTCATAAGTTCCAAAGCCTAATCAAATAAAGAAATAAAGGGGAATATACATTTTAAATACCACCCCCAAATAATGATCATGATAATTGCAAAAATTACAGAACCTCAGTTTTCTGGACCCCTTGGGTATAAAGCGTAGAGGAGTCAAATTTCTGGCTAGGGTTTCCTACTTGGTGGGTTAAAAAAAATTACACATTTTGATATTTTCTAAAATATATAATGTACTATTCTTCTCTCTCAAACTAAATGTGCTGTAAATAATTCAAAATTACACAATTTATATTTATTTACATTGTAGTCTGCTGTAATATGATGTTGCCCCCAGTGCCATTAAGACTTGCATGCTGTTCCATCCCTGTGCTCAGTCATTCAGGAACTATACATTAATTCAACACACTGCCCTTGGCACTGAAGATGTCATGGCAAACCAGGTAACATCATTTCAGCCCTCATGATCATACAGTCTAGTAGTGGATTGGATATCAATCATATGTATTTAGTAACCATATTTATTTGGTAATCACAGATACCATTAATACAAAAAAAAAAAAAAAAGGTATGGTTTCCCTGCTTTTGAAGTAGCTTGTTATTTTTCTATTTCTTCCTTTCCTGTCTATAGTATTACTGTTGTTTTATTTTTTCCTCTGACTTATAAGATCAATTTTTCTATGCTTAGACATTGAAAATTAGACAAAAATGCTCGACAGGTTTTGGTATGCAATACCAGGAAAATACAAATCTGATCATATTACTTTCCCCCAAACACCACGCAATGATTTTCATTATCCTCAGTATATATTCAAAATTCTTAATGGCGCTTACAAGGTTCTTTATGATGCGGGCCCAGCTTCTTTTTCCAGGTTCAGTTTTCAATACTTCTTACATTCTGTGCTTCCAATTTACTGACGTTCTTTTATCTACTAGTGTGTTTTGCTCTCTTGTCACTTAATGATCTTTGAACATGATCTTCCTTTCCTGAAATTCTCCCCTGTTCCACCTTCATGCCCTCTGCTAACCTGATAAGTTCCCTCTTCTCTTTTCTTTTTCCTTCTTCTACCCTTCATATATTTCATATCATGATTCTAATGTCATATTTTCATAAAGCCCTTTGACTCACCCCCTGCTGCTTCTTTTCAGTTAGTTGGTCTGTCTGTGTGTTCCCTTGAACCCTATTACTGAGACTCTGATGGTATTTAACTTTTCCAGTACTGTTTCCATTACTAGATTGAAAGTTATATGGAGAGAATACTTATCTTCTTCAAAGACCTATCCCCATCCCTTGCTTTGTGCTTCACACATAATGACACACTCATTAACCACTTGTAGAATGGAAATATCAGAAAATCTAAGATGATACTATCTTATTTATAATTATAATCCCCACTGTCAAGCAGAGAGTGGGTATTCAATTCATATTTGTTGAATGCATGAATATGCAAGTTTGTTGGGAGTAAGGGTCTTTGGGAGTTCTCTCTGAATAATTTATAAGAACTCCGATGACTGTCTGTGGTGGTCAGGAACCTGAGTACTTTTCTTATTTATCACTCATTCCTGGCTCTGTTATATTATAGGTGAGGAAGAAAAAGGCTCTAGGAAGGATATAAATTTGTGCATATTTACTAATGACATATATTTGATGTGTGTCTTTGCAGACATTATCTCTTATAAACTTCAGAATAGCCCTGTGAGGAAGGAACTTGGTCGTACAGAGGAAGACATTAGGGTCCAGTTAGATTAAATGGCATAGCTGGGATTCTCATTCATGTCTTGTCTCCTTCTACTGTATCAAACTGCTGGTTACCTGTGTTCCTAAAGATAACACCACCTGTAGAGCACTGGCAACAGTGGGATTTATCCTCCATAAAGAAGGGTGGTGATCAGAGAACAGTCTTTAGAATAAAAATTCAATGATAGGGGCTTCCCTGGTGGCGCAGTGGTTGAGGGTCCGCCTGCCGATGCAGGGGACACGGGTTCGTGCCCCGGTCTGGGAAGATCCCACATGCTGCGGAGCGGCTGGGCCCGTGAGCCATGGCCACTGAGCCTGCGCGTCCGGAGCCTGTGCTCCGCAACGGGAGAGGCCACGACAGTCAGAGGCCCGCATACCGCAAAAAAAAAAAAAAAATTCAATGATATCTTTTAGTGTAATGTAGTTGCCTTAGTCTGCTCGGGCTGCTATAACAAAATACCACAGACTGGGTGGCCTATAAACAAAAGACATTTCTCTCAGTTCTGGAGGCTAGGCGGTCCAAGGTCAAGGTGCTGGTAGATTTGGTGTCTGGGGAGGGGCTGCTTCCTAGTTCACAGGTGACTGTCTTTCCCCTATAACCTCACATGACAGAAGGGCCAAGTAGAGCTTTTTGGGGTCTCTTTTTATAAGGGCACTAATTTCACTCATGAGGGTTCTGTCCTTGTGACCTAATCATCTCCCAAAGGCCCCCATTTCCAAATATCATTACATTAGGGGTTAGGATTTAAGATGTGAATTTTGAGTGGATGCAAACACTCAGTATACAGCAGTGGGCATCTGAGAGGTCATGATGAAGATGGCTTCCTGAGGCAGGGGTATCACAGGTCAACAGTATTATCCCAAACTCTTCCAATAAAAAAAGGGCACTGGGTTTAGAGTTGGTAAACCTACCAACAGTCCCATCTATACATGCCATATTAACTTTAATAAGTATTTTTTCTATAGTTTCTTAAACAATAGCATTTTGATATTTATATATTTTCCTGTTTACCACACAAATTGTCTATGAATCTGAATTGAGATTTTTTTTAAAAATCTAGAGTATTCTAAAAATTTTAAGTGGTATCGTCTGTCTCAGAAGCACAACAAGACAAAATGGACTTTGGTTCTGCCATCCATATCCTGTATGTGTATCATAGGTCTCAAGGGGAATAAAGCCAGAAACTCTTGATTGATATGTACACGTGTATCATCATTACTTGAAAATGTATGCTCCACTAAAGGTGAATGAAAACTTGGTAGGCAAGAAGGAGCGTATACTCTTTTTTTTAAACTTTGGATTTTGAAAAAATATAGAAAATTACAAAGAAATGCATATGGAGCCTTGTGTATACTTCATTCAGCCACCCTGATGTTAATGACAGGGGTGACTAGACTGCAATATAAAAACCAGGAAACTGACCCTGGTACAATCCACAGAGTTTATTGATTTCACCAGTTATACATGTAATCACGTGTGTATGTGTAAACCTCTATGTTATCACATGTGTAGCTTTGTGTAACCACTCCACAATCAAGACACTTAACCATTACCACAAGGCTCCCTAGTGCTGCACCTTCATGGTCACATTCACCCCTGCACCCCCATCCCTAGCATAATAACATCATAGTATAATTCTATAATTGTTTTATAGCATGAATGTTATGTAAATGGAATCATGCAGTGTATACCCTTTCGAGATTAGCTTTTTTTGCTCAGCATAGTTTCATTGAGGTTTATCCACGTTGTTGCATGTACCATTTGTTCATTCCGTTTTATTGCCAAGTATTCTTCCATGGTTTGGTTGTACCGCAGTTTGTATAACCATTCACCCATGAAAGGACAGGAGCAGGTATTTATAGTTAGAGCAATTAGGAAATGATACATTTTGAAATTATCTCATGTGACCAGAATAATAAGACAAATCAACAGACCGAAATGCCATTGAAGAATCTTTTAAGCATCTCCACCATAGTTTTTTTCCCTCTGTATCCTTAAGAAAATATAAACCTTGAGCTCTATAAAGCACGATTCAATAAATTTATTTTTATAATTATGAACATATGTACACTTGATTTTATGAAGTGTACACTTTGAAATGTTTGATCCTGATCCATTAGCTTTTTGTTATTAATCATCCTGGTGTGTGTTTGTGTGTGTGTGTGTGTGTGTGTGTGTGTGTGTGTGTGTGTGTTTCCAAAGTGAACTCCTGGAGGGCAGGGGGTGAAGGAAACTCATCTCTATCCCCAGGAACTGACACATTTTCTGGCTTCTAGATCACACTTAATAACTTTTGTTGAATAAAATACAACTCCAAAAGTCGAGTGCTCTTGACAGAAGCTCTTCTTCACACCTCTATTAGATAGTTAGACAGGTGCTCTGATCCCAGGTTTCTACCCAGAGAAGTAGAAAACCTGCAAGTTAAGTGACTTAGTCAAGGCCCAGAGCTTCCTCCAGGGCAGGCTGTATTCCCCAATAAATTTTGCGTACTTTCCCCAAGATTTCCCCACTGTGCTTTAAAAAATGGTTTATAAACTGATAAACTAAGAAAATAAATGTTTTATTTTTGACAGAAATAATAAAAACATAGTTGGTTTATATTACTTCACTGTGGGGTATGGATATTTTAAAGACACTATCAGCTTTCTTTTTAAACAATTGCATTTAAAGAAGTAACTAACTATGGTTGCTTGCCTCACAGAGTCCATTTCAGGGATAGAATTCTATTTCATTGGCATCTTGAAAATAACCAACTCCTTAGTCTAACAAGTACTCTTTTCTGGGCACTGTAGGAGTATTAAATGCCAATAAAACTGATATATCCAACTGGACTTTTTTTACATCTAAAGCCCATTATTCTTCTGAAGCAAAGAAAATTACCTTTCTAAGATAAAAGGGCCTCATATGCTATATCCCAATGTTTTTGACCCAAACCATAGTGAAGGAAAGTTGTGCCATATTTGAGCATCTTAAAAATAACCAAGGCTACAATAAGGTATCACCTCACACAGTTCAGAATGGCCATCATCAAAAAATCTACAAACAATAAATGCTGGAGAGGGTGTGGAGAAAAGGGAACACTCTTGCACTGTTGGTGGGAATGTAAATTGATACAGCCACTATGGAGAACAGGATGGAGGTTCCTTAAAACACTAAAAATAGAACTACCATACAACCCAGCAATCCCACTACTGGGCATATACCCTGAGAAAACCATAATTCAAAAAGAGTCATGTACCAAAATGTTCACTGCAGCTCTATTTACAATAGCCAGGACATGGAAACAACCTAAGTGTCCATCAACAGATGAATGGATAAAGAAGATGTGGCACATATATACAATGGAATATTACTCAGCCATAAAAAGAAATGAAATTGAGTTATTTGTAGTGAGGTGGATGGACCTAGAGAGTCTGTTATACAGAGTGAAGTAAGGCAGAAAGAGAAAAACAAATACCATATGCTAAGACATATATATGGAATCTAAAAAAAAAGAAAAAAAGGTCCTAAAGAACCTAGAGGCAGGACAGGAATAAAGATGCAGGCGTAGAGAATGGACTTGAGGACACGGGGAGGGGGAAGGGTAAGCTGGGACGAAGTGAGAGAATGGCATGGACATATATACACTACTAAATGTAAAATAGATAGCTAGTGGGAAGCAGCTGCATAGCACAGGGAGATCAGCTTGGTGCTTTGTAACCACCTAGAGGGGTGGGATAGGGAGACTGGGAGGGAGACGCAAAAGGGAGGAGATATGAGGATGTATGTATATGTATAGCTGATTCACTTTGTTATAAAGCAGAAACTAACACACCATTGTAAAGCAATTATACTCCAATAAAGACGTTAAAAAAAACAAACAAACAGGAATTTCAGCATTCTTTTGTGGCTGCTGAATACAGAGGCTAAAATAAAAATGATCACTAACTAAATTCTCAGAAAGTCTTTTTAGTAGGTTTTGTAAAAGCTTGGAACAGTTTGAGAATGCCAGGCCTGAGTAAGTGGAGAGCAAAAAGTTTCGTTACTTGCATGCAACATTCTTAGTTTTCTGTAAGAAATGAAATAACAGAAACTAGAGCATTATAGGTTTGCAATCTCCTGTTTCATCAGAGAGGAATATGTCCAAAACACAGATCCTTGGCATGCTAGAAATGCCAGCCAGGGCTGAAGGCTGGTGCACTGGAAGCCGTGCATTGCCAGGGTTTGCAGGTGAGTACATGGCGAAGAGAAGAGTGTCTGCAAAGAGTACTGTAGCAGAATAGGACTCTCTTATTGGTGACCTGTTTATTCCATGCCTGATTTTTCTGCTACCCAGTAACCCAAAAATAAGGACTTTAACACTTTTAAAGCTACTGGAATATTGATACTTAGACTTTCTTGCCATACTCAAGACCTTTCTATATCTAAGCTTGCAAAATATGGCAACAGGATTTTTCAAGCTTTCTTTTCCTCCCTTCTGCCATCCTTTCACGAAGGATTTTAGCCCTACCCAAGCTGAGCTGTTATTTTTTGATATTAACTCTTTCTAAAGTAACTGTTCAAAGATTTTAAGAGTAAATGAATCACTTGGGTTCACATATGCATATAGATAACATTTTTCTCCAAAATAAATAACACAAATATGATTAAAGGATAAAAGTGTTTGGTTTACATTTACTCAGGATGAGATCTGGTCCAAAATGCTTAAAACTAAGCCTGGCCACCAGCCATCTGACAAATTCACACAAGTTCTTCTCTTTTAATTCAAAATTTCCTTTTATTGGCAAGAACTTTGAAAACAACTCTTTGGAATGAATTTCTATGAATGACTTGGCAAGTTTTCGAATGGTGTCTATTGAACGGGGAAATTATACGAGTATAGCACATTGCACCTATTATGAGCTGACTTAAAAATACCACCAAGAACAGCACGTGATATAAAGAAGCATTTTACTGAGTAGAAATGCAACTTGAGAAGATATATTAATATTTACAATTAGTAAAACTGGAATCAAGCATGTGTTGGTATATTAAATGGAGTTAATTCATGCAGGTCTAGGTCTATCAATACACCATCCTGGAACATATCACTTCAGATAAAAAGGAATCTTTTCTAAGGCCAAAACCCAATTAATGTCCCATAGCTAGATTTTAGATCTAATATCACCAAATAACTCTGAATAGTTATTCCAGATAGTGTCTATGAATAAGTGGGAATAGTTAACTCTGATTTCAATTAAGGATAGGTGATTGATGTTATTCTACAGGAAATGAATAATATATTAGGTTTCTGCCCCACAGCTATGCCACATGGTACTTTCTAATTTGTCCTAAATTAAAAACGTGATGAAGATGCATTTTATTAAAAGCTTAAAAACCTTTTACATAATACAACATTTATCTCTTGCAGATATGGAAGTTCAGGTCCAAAAGGAAAATGATTGCTTGTGGGCAATCTCACTGTGTCCTAGCTGATCCTACATTCTAAACATTCTTCAGATCACTGCCCTTCTTTCCATCCTCGCTTCCACTGCGTTAATTCAAGGTTTGAATAATGTCAGAAGGATTACACCAGTAGCTTTCCTTTTCAGGGCTGCCAAACCACTCTTTCTAAAATCAGATTCTGTCCCTCCCTGTATTACACCCTTCAGTAGCTTCTTCAACGTCTCCTCCAATATATAACACGTGGACTTTTTACCCTTTGGTTTTTGGACCATGCCTATGGTAAACCCAATAATGTTCCCTCAACAATGCCCACATTCTAATCCCCAGAACCTGTGAGTGTGTTATCTTCCATGGCACAAGGGACTTTGCTGCTGTGATTAAGAAACTTGAGATAACATTATCCTGAATTATCCAGGTGAGTCCAATGTCATCTAAAGGATCCTTAGAGAGGCAATAAGGGCAAAATGAGTAAAAGGACATGTGACAATGGGACCAGAGTTTAGAGTGATGTACATTGAAGATGAAGCAAAGAGCCAGAAGCCAAGGAATGCAGGATGCTTCTAGAAGCTGGAAGAGGCAAGGAAATGATTTCTCTCCTGAAGCCTCCAGAAGGAATTAAAGTCCTGCTAACACCTCAGTTTTAGACTTCTGACTTCCAGAACTGTAAAGAGTAAATTCATGTTGTTTTAAGCCACTAATTGGTGGGAGATTTGTTATAGCAGCAATAGGAAATTAATAGCATACCTAAGGGTGTACCTGATAAATAATTGATACATAAATTAATGAAAAAGTAAATCAATATTCATAAAGTCTTGTTTCTTTATGTTTTTCACGTCCATGTTGGTATAATATATTGGAAGGTAATCCTATGACTAGGATTACAATGACACAGATGCCTCCATCCTTAGAATAATATGTGATTCCACACTGCGATGTGAACTTAATATGGTAATGCTAGATTATTTATTCACTGCAGAGGTGCACAAGGTACAGAAATGCAGCCTTGTGCAGAAGCATGCACCTTCTGGAGTCAGCCTGCCTGGATTCAAATCCCGCCACACACCATTGTAAAGCAATTATACTCCAATAAAGATGTTAAATAAATAAATAAATAAATAAATAAATAAATAAAATAACGTTTGGAAAAAAAAAGAACATGGAGGTATGCCTGGCCTATAGTAAGTTCTCAATATATTTTAAACATTTTTATTATTATTATTATTATTATTATATGTTAGAGTTTGTTCTATAGGGCTCTAATCACAGATATAAACATTGAAACATCTTGGTTATTAAAAGTGTTAGGAGCTCAGTTGGACTTATTCAGTGAATGTCCGCACTGGATGTGCTTTCACCTAATGTCCTGGCAGTTGCTTGTGTATAGGTTGTGTTCTGATACGATGCTTTCAAAAATAAAAGATAAAATTTTGGCTTTTCCAATTTACCAGTTTCATGCAGTAAAACATGAAATATTCTCCCAGTAATTTATTTATAGTTTTTGTGGTATGAGTTATTCAAAGGAGAAAAACTTGGTAAATCACAAAGCTAGCATTCATAACTAGTCTTACTGTCTCTGACCAAACATACTGACTCAGTGCAAGATTTTTAAATAAGAAATTGTTTCAAAGGAAAACGAAACGCTTGGTAGTCACAAAGATTTCTAACAAGGAATCTTCTACAGACAGCTTTTCTTTTTATGAATACAGTGAGACAATATTTTTATTATTGTTTTGACCTAATGTTTACCAGTTTGGGGCTTGGCAGTTTTTCTGACTATTGTTCTGTTTCTGATTGAAAACCTGGAATTCATCTGCTTTACATGAATTGTTCTATTCCAATATAACAGTCTCTGAAATGTTTGATTTTACTAGCTTAAGTCATTCACAGTGCTGCTTGTGGTGCTGGTATGGCAACATAAAATGAACACATGATTAACTTTTACTAAGTTACAGACATTGACAGTGAAATGGAAACCATTATATATATTACTCAGGTTCACTTGGTTAAAGAAGATCCTATAAAAACAGCTTGAGGTTGTCTGTTGTATTTTGTTTTTCTTTCATAGAATAAAAACTTAAGAAATACATCAGAAGCCCTAATAGATATGGATATATTGTTGTGTGCATATTGGTGTTCTTATGATTATTCTCTTGACCACACTGTCAAAAAAGAAATAGCTGTATCTAAAGTTTCCATATTTTTTAGGGTAGAAGCAGAATCATTTTTTTTAACTTCATGCACAGAGACTTAAATAGTCTGATATTTAATATAATACCATGTTTTCAAGGGTTATTATAGCTATATACATATATTGATTAGTAGTTTATTTTGACCTAACATTTTTATAATCACATTAATTTATTTCTCATCCATTTATTCATTAGATCAGTCATTCATTGTTCACTGAACATTTTGGGGACACTATTTTTTCCCGCTTCACACTAGATGTTAGACATCTACTGACAGTGATACAGAACCCTGAAGTCAAAGATTTGGATATAAAACATAGTTCCTTTTTCACTTCATCACCAAAAGCATCGTAATTGCTAAGTAAATTTTACTTTTGCTGTGCTGAATCATTGTGGGTCCAAGAGAAGCCATTTGGAAGAAAGTTGGATTAGAGTAATTTTAGGTTTTCTAATCTGCTGGGGACAAAACTATGGAAGACAATTAGCTCCATGAGTCCTGTATATTGTGGAGATATATTTGCCAAAGAAAATAAGCCAAGATGCTTGAAGAAGCAAATATTGTTCCAGTTATCACATTTATCAGCTTGAGATATATTTTGTTCATATTCTTCTCAGCATGAAAATATTCAATGTCCTCTTACTTCTTAAAAGATAAAATCAATTAAGTTCAATAAACACTTATTAACATCTACTATGTGCAAGGCATTGTGCTAAGAGTTATTTGCCATGGTTACTAAATCACAGAGGAGCTTGTAATCTATATGAAGGATTTTGAGGAGGAATGGCATAAGAACAGTAAAGAAAAGGTTAAAAGACAATCTTAAGTAAAATGCTTTGTATTTTTGACTCATTTTTGGCTGGGAAAATGTGAAAAAGCATCTTAGTGACATGGGCCTTCCTGCATAATTAGCATCTTGATGATGGAGATAGGAAAGTGTAGTAAATGGTATCATAGTAAAAATATTCACTGCTTCTCCCTGCTGGGCCAGTCCTTGGGAAATAATTATACTTCCCAACCTATAGATGTCAGATGCCATCAAATAACTTGCTCTGGTTAATAAAATGTACACCATTTCCAAGAAGAGGCTTTAAGAGTCATCACATAGTCTCACTATTTCTCTATCCCCTCTGCCAAGAGACTGTTGTGTTCTAGATTGGAGTTGGTCCATTAGCCTTGTTCTGAGAATGACATGGACATGAAGCAAAACCACAGGCAAAACACGATGATCATGAATGTGAGTGGGACATAAACTGTTGTTGTTTTAAAACACTAAGATTTGGAGTATGTGTTACTAGAACAAAAATGCAGTTTAAGCCAACTGATGTAGGGACAAATATCCTGGAAGATGGCACCAAACACACACAAGACACAGAAACAAAAAAAAATTAAGCAGCAGAAGATAGACTATTGAGTGCCAATTATTGTGAGCTTAAAATTCAGATATGATGGAGAGATTGGAAATGTCCAATAGATAATGGGAAATATAGGTTTGGAAGTGAGAAGAGATCCTACATCTAAAGATAGTGATCTGAAAGTTGAGATGTTAATTGAACATGAGGCATCTAAGGGAGACCGAGACTTGCAGTTGAACATTTGGTGGGTTGGGGTGGGATGGGGAAGAAATGCATCTGAAAAGTTGTCAGACAAGCAAAAAGAAAAAAATCCTGGACAATGGAGAACAGCACTTATTTTTTAGCCTGTCACTGGGGAAACCAGGTGGTAGAGCCCAAAGAATACTGCTTGTTACCATTTGGGTTCTGACACTCACAATCTTTGTGATTTGAACAAGATACTTAACTTCTCCCTCAGTGTCATCATCTGTAAAATAGAGAAAATAAATTGCATCTTGGTAGGGATTTTGGGGAAGAATTAAATGTCATGACTTACTGAAACCTCTCTCACCATACTTGGCACATAGAAAGAATCCAGTGTTGGTTCCTATCTGTAGCATTATTATCCAGAACTTTGCTATGTCAACTCACTATACCAACAGTTATCCAGTGACTATATACATATACTTCTGAATCTTGTTGAAATCCTTTCATAAGATCCAGTTCAAATCCCATCTGGACTATAAAATATTTCCTGACTGTCCTAGCCTTCTCCAAATTGCTGTATCTTAAATTGTATATTTCAGTCATATGGCTCACAATTTATCTTTAATGTCCTGGTTCCTTTCCCATCTACAAGTCATTTGAGTACAGATATTGTCTTGTATATTTTGATTTCCAGTACTTTTCACTGTGTCCCACTTATAGTGGGAATTTAAAATATTTGTATTGATATTTTTAATGCACTAAAAATTCTCTCTGGTCTGACCTAAACAGGATCTGTAGTTAGAGAATTTAAAAAGATTGTTAGAGGTGAAACATATATAAAATGTAGCATGTACACCTTACAGTTTATATCAACTTTAAACAACACAATCAGGAAGATAGTCCTCAGCAAATAAACCACAGCATGGGCACTGTCAATTTCCTCCAAGTGGTACCTGTGAGTGTCAGCTGAGTTTGAAGAGCTAAGACTGAAGTGTATAAAATGTATAATAACACCCTCCATGTCATGGGCTCAAAGTTTCATCATGACGGTGGACTCCTCCATTTTTCCTAATCCCTGCCCCATATCCAATCAATATACATTTCTCTATTTTCTACTTCAGCATCCATTATCCTACTATAGACACTTGTTACTTGACTCTAAGACCAACACCATTTCAGAGTGGCTGGACTCCCCACTTCCAGTATCTCCTTTTTATAGTTCATTCTTGACACTAAGACTTTTTAAATCTTTAAGTACTAGAATTGGCACATCTTCCAGCTCTTCAGCTTCTTCCCTGCTTTGAGAGCCGGCCTGATACACTGAAATGTTCGTACCATGTATCTTTGGACTCTGAGCCAAAGATGGTTAGTTGCTCAAGTGTGGACTTTTGACTCAAACTGGGGCCATCAAGTAACCTCCCCAATATACTTAAAATTGGACAAAGCCATCATAGTCCAGAGCCACTTGTGGATGTCATTTTTAATGACAGCCTCCTGGATGAGAAGCTGCACCAATGAAGGCCTTCAGTTGAGACAACCAAACCTGTCTCATTCCTGACCTTTACTAGGCTTAGTTCTTCAAATCTTCATTTTTTTTTCTCTTAAGGTAGCTAGAGCCAATTTCTGCTACTGCAACCCCCAAAATACTAAGCATTTGTTTATCTGAATAATATAAACATAGTTTTAATGGTGGTGTTCTCATCAAAGGTCTTAAATAAATTTATTGTTGTCTATCTTTAAAATTCCAAATTCTTAGACCAAATATCGAGACCATCCATCCTCTTCATTAAAGCATTTTTGTGACCTTATTCCCTCATCCACCTTCATACATTTCCATTAATCATTATCATGTGTAAGTCTAATATGTCCACTCTCATCACTATTATTCAACATAGTTTTGGAAGTTATAGGCACAGCAATCAGAGAAGAAAAAGAAATAAAAGGAACCCAAATCAGAAATGAAGAAGTAAAACTGTCACTGCTTGTAGATGACATGATACTATACATAGAGAATCCTAAAGATGCTACCAGAAAACTACTAGAGCTAATCAATGATTTGGTAAAGAAGTAGGATACAAAATTAAGGCACAGAAATATCTTGCATTCTTATATACTAATGATGAAAAATCTGAAAGAGAAATTAAGGAAACACTCCCATTTACCACTGAAACAAAAAGAAGAAAATACCTAGGAATAAACCTACCTAAGGAGACAAAAGATCTGTATGCAGAAAACTATAAGATACTGACGAAAGAAATTAAAGATGATACAAACAGATGGAGAGATATACCATGTTCTTGGATTGGAAGAATCAACATTGTGAAAATGACGCTACTACCCAAAGCAATCTACAGATTCAGTGCAATCCCTATCAAACTACCACTGGCATTTTTCACAGAACTAGAACAAAAGATTTCACAATTTGTATGGAAACATAAAAGAACCCGAATAGCTAAAGCAATCTTGAGAAAGAAAAATGGAGCTGGAGGAATCAGGCTTCCTGACTTCAGACAATACTACAAAACTGCAGTAATCAAGACACTATGGTACTGGCACAAAAACATAAAGATAGATCAATGGAACAGGATAGAAAGCCCAGAGATAAACCCACAGACATATGGTCACCTTATCTTTGTTAAAGGAGGCAAGAATATACAATAGAGAAAAGACAGCCTCTTCAATAAATGGTGCGGGGAAAACTGGACAGGTACATGTAAAAGAATGAAATTAGAACACTTCCTAACACCATACACAAAAATAAGCTCAAGATGGATTACAGACCTAAATGTAAGGCCAGACACTATAAAACTCTTAAAGAAAAACATAGGCAGAACATTCTATGACATAAATCACAGCAAGATCCTTTTTGAACCACCTCCCAGAGAAATGGAAATAAAAACAAAAATAAACAAATGGGACCTAATGAAACTTCAAAGATTTTGCATAGCAAAAGAAACCATAAACAAGATGAAAAGACAACACTCAGAATGGGAGAAAATATTTGCAAACGAAGCAACTGACAAAGGATTAATCTCCAAAATATACAAGCAGCTCCTGCAGCTCAATATCAAAAAACAAACAACCAATAATGGGCAGAAGACCTAAATAGACATTTCTCCAAAGAAGATATACAGATTGCCAACAAACACATGAAAGGATGCTCAACATCACTAATCATTAGAGAAATGCAAATCAAAACTACAATGGGGTATCATCTCACACCAGTCAGAATGGTCATCATCAAAAAAATCTACAAACCATAAATGTTGGAGAGGGTGTGGAGAAAGGGGTCTTGCACTGTTGGTGGGAATGTAAATTGATACAGCCACTATGGAGAATAGGATGGAGGTTCCTTAAAAAAATAAAAATAGAACTACCATATGATGCAGAAATCCCACTACTGGACATATACCTTGAGAAAACCATAATTCAAAAAGAGTCATGTACCACAATGTTCATTGCAGCTCTATTTACTATAGCCAGGACATGGAAGCAACCTAAGTGTCCATCGACAGATGAATGGATAAAGAAGATGAGGCACATATATACAATGGAATATTACTCAGCCATAAAAAGAAATGAAATTGATTTATTTGTAGTGAGGTGGATGGACCTAGAGTCTGTCATACAGAGTGAAGTAAGTCAGAAAGAGAAAAACAAATACCGTATGCTAACACATATATATGGAATCTAAAAAAAGGAAAAAAAATGGTTCTGAAGAACCTAGGGGCAGGACAGGAATAAAGATGCAGACATACAGAATGGACTTGAGGACACGGGGAGGGGGAAGGGTAAGCTGGGACAAAGTGAGAGAGTGACATGGCCATATATATACTATCGAATGTAAAATAGATAGCTAGTGGGAAGCAGCTGCATAGCACAGGGAGATCAGCTCTGTGCTTTGTGACCACCTAGAAGGGTGGGATAGGGAGGGTGGGAGGGAGACGCAAGAGGGAGGGAATATGGGGATATAAGTATACATATAGCTGATTCACTTTGTTATACAGCAGAAACTAACACAACAATGTACAGCAATTATACTCCAATAAAGATGTTAAAAAAAAGTGATCTAGAAAGCATAGGCTATTATTTTGTATGAAATATTTAATATGTATATTGCTTAATATTATCTAAGAAGGTATTAGTTTCTGTTTTATTGCTTATGACCCAAAGGTTTCATCTCATCAAGAGCATAAAAATTTTATTTTCTGTCTTATTGGAATGTTAAATTGTGGGGAAGGAGGGACACAGACCTTAATTGGGTCAGTGTTGGTCAAACATTTTTCTTTTCAGATAACTGACAATATAACTCATCTGGGCACTTTGGAGATACAGAGGGCAGAGGAATAAAATGGATTCAGACCACAACGGGTTTAAATCTTGATTATTTTCTTTGATCTCTATCACATAGTTCTGTTTCTCTGATCCTCAGTTTATCTATCTATAAAAAGAGACTATTAAAATGAGTTCTGGGTGTTATTCTGATGGTTAAAAAATACACATAATATACATGTATATTTGTTTAAGTGAAAGTTTCCTGGGCCCCATTCCTGACCCCACTTATATACACAAACATATAGATACACACACAGACACACGTACACACTTATACACACACACACAACTTCAGCTGCCACCTGAAAGGGATGCTGCATGCTGGATTCCTCTAGCCCTTCCCCTTATTTCTCTTTGGAAACACCAATTTGAAAGTAATTCACTGGTGAAGCAGGTAGGAATAAATGTGCAAGGAACCATTTTGCTGTTCCCCCCTGGCTTCCCTCTTTTACCTTCATGTTTCTGAACAGGCCTCTGGTTTCCCAGAGCTTTGGAGTCCTTAGTTGGTAGAGTAGTGGTTATTTTCCAAAAGTTGAAATATTTAAATATGACAGTTAACCCGGAGAGGCACATGATGGATTTCTCGGCAAAGCAAGTCTGTAATGCTGCCTTTCTTTGGGAGATGTAATTGGCATTCTCTTCAGATTTATCTGGTACCATTTTACGAATTAAAACCCATGATGGGCAGTTGGGATGCAGATTGAGATCTGGCCTTGCATTACTTTTCACAGGTCTCTGGTGCTAAGGTGTTTCCCTGCAGATGCCAGTGAGAGATAGAGAGTTGTGGATGTCACCTTCACGGTGAAGAATGGGACCTGGTTTTGTTCTTAACAGGAGTCCTGTTATAATAGCTTCATACCTCAGTCGGAACAGCGAGACCACACACAATTATGGAACGTTTCAGCAAAGCAGATGTGCCTTTTCAGTATAGAAAACTCAGTTCGTTGAAAGCTCAAGAGCAGAAATGACTTTCTCATAGACTTGGAAAATCAAGGCAGTCCATCAGCATTTTTGCCCTGAAAACTTTAAGCCAGTTGTTAGTCTGCAGTGGGAGAAATATTTAGAACTCATGATAGTGCTATTACTCACAGAGAAGAAAATGGTTTGGAAAATGGGCAGGATGACAGGGGAGGGCCTGCTCTGTCGGAATATACTTCCAGAGAAATAGCGGATGAAGTACCCGTTTATGAGGGGGACCGTAGCCTGTGATCCTAGAGCATGGGATTTGGGGAGAGAGCCATTTCTGCAAATATAATAAAGCATAAGAAGAGCGCTATTTCTGTAAAAACTGCGCTAGAGTCTAATGCAGTTTCTGGAATGTGGGATTTAGGCTGGAGTCTGATACTAAAACTTTGCTATGGGATCTTAAAGCTAGACTATATATACCCCTCTCTTTTTTGTGTATGACAAAGTGACTTAATGTGGTTTTCCCAGCATTTAACAATCAGCATTCAATACCTGTGCTTCCCTCTGTCTCCATAGAAGCACATCGACTGACAGATTTCTCTCCTAAAGTTCATGAGCTGCAGACTCGCACGCCTTCCTTGCTGAGCTTTTGTTTCCAACAAGAACAGAGTTTCCAACTTTATCTATGTTTAGACACACAGTGATCTCCCATGCATTTTGCTTAGGTATGTTTCAAGCATTGAATGGATAATTATTATAGAATTGCAGTTATCTGCTTAGAAATTAATGGTTTTCTTACAAGGAAGGGTGAATGTTTTCAAACTACTTGTGTTTCTTCATTATCATTGTTTAGTAGAAATCCTTCTAAAGCACTTAGCTGCTAGTTCAGAATAAATTCAGAATATGTTTGCCTCCAAAAATTGACAAAAAATGTTATTACTAAAGCATGAATATTTGAGATAGGAGAGTAAATGTCTAGGAATGACTCTCTATGGTCATCTTTAATAACCCGCCTCTCTAACCTGATGCTTAAGAAATGTATCAACTACTGTGATGGTCAAACTTGGGAAAGAATCAATGAATCAATAGCCACAAGAAATAGAACCGTTTGAACACAGATGTACTCATTCACTGATACATTCATTCATTCAAAAATAAAGAAATGCATCAGTGCCTACTGTATACTGGGCAATGTTCTAGGCACCAGGGAAACAATTAATAAAATAGTCAAATTTCACACCCTGGTGGATTTTACATCCTAACAGATCTGTTCGAGGACCATCTGTACCTATGTTCCTTGGTGTTCCCATATTTCAGTTTTTCCAACAGAAAATTTAAGCTAGCGGCAGATTTTATTTTCCTTTTGTTGAAATGACAGATTCCAGGAAATGTTGAACTAGAAGGAATGTAATAGACTATTCATTTGAAGCATTTTAGTCATTTTACAGGTGAGTATAACAAGGCTCCAGAAAGAGACAGGACTCATCCAAGGTACCCTAGCTCCTCAGTAGCAGATGTTTTGGTAGCAACCAATGTTCTATAATCAATTAGTTTCCTTGGGCTGCTGTAACAAAATACCACAAACTGGGTGGTTGAATGCAGCAGAAATTTATTCTTTCATAGTTTTGGCAGCTCGAACTGTGAGATCAAGGAGTTGACAGTGTTGGTTCCTTCTAGACATTATAAGGGAGAATCTTTTGCATGTCTCTCTCCTAGCTTCCGATGGCTGTGACAATCCCTGGCATTCCTTGGCTTGCAGTTTCATCACTCCACCCCTGCTTCTGCATCCTGTGGCATTATCATTTGTGTCTCTGTGTTCCTGTGTCTTCACATGATGTTCTGAGAAGGACACATGTCATTGGATTTAGAACCCACTCTAATCCAGCACAACTTCATCTTAACTCGATTACATCTGCAAAGACTATTTCCAGTAGTCACATTCACAGGTACTAGGGTTAGAATTTCAACATATCTTTTTACAGACACAATTCAACCCACACTATACACCAAGTCTTGTGCTCTTTATACAACCTCAAGCTGCTTCCATCCTTGGAGAAGTGTCTGCTATTATTGTTACACATTTTTGCTGTTGATATTAGAAAGAACTCTGAAGAGTTGAAGGAAACACGTGGATTTTAAAAATTAATTATTATTTCACTTTTTAGAAACATACTAAAGCTGATTCTGATTGTGAGCAGTGTACGTACAATGTCTGGAAAGTAGACAAGTAAAATAACAACATATTTCTACTGTACTGTTTTCCTTAATTGCATACATAACCCCAATTCCGCCTAGTTTCCTAAACAACTAAAATCTGCCAAATAAAAAAGAAAGAAAAAATATCCAGAATGCTAATTAAGATTAGTGGTATTCACTTCTGTACCCTAAGGAAAATGAGCCTTGGTTGCCACTTCCTCAGTACTTCCTCACCTCTATAAATTCAAGGCCACTAACTTCCTGTCCTGGAAAGATAGAACTCACTCTTGAGATCCTAGCTCATTTGTAAGGTATTTCCAGAACGAAGTAAAAGCTGTTCCAAATGTTGCAAATCATATGTGATGTGTGTCATGAGACCCTCAAACGATTTCATTTACAAGCACATAAAACACACTGTAATTTGAACCACAGTCCTGCAAAGGAGAGATCAGGGCGCCATTCGCTCTGCTATGGAATGTCGCCCTGGCACGGCCTTACGGAGGTTTTCCTGGTTGCGTTTTGCTAAGGTTTTTTACTTTTTTTCTCTTTTCAGTTGAAAATGAAGCCATTTACAATGTTTAATCAGGATGATACAACTGACTATAATATTTCTCCTCTGATTGCCGTGGAAAATAAGCTTTAAACATTTCTATCATAATTCGATTTCTCATAATTATGCAAAAGAACAAAAGAAGTTTACACTGATTGAGGAAAGGCATAAAGGAATTATTAATATACTATGGATTAAGACTCTGATTGTCCTAGAGGGAATAAAACAAGAAAGGTAGATTTTAATAAAACAAGACAGATGTATTACAATAAGGCCATTTTATTCGATGGCTGAATCAATTTCCCGGAGATGTTAAAATACCACTCCAGACATCTTTTATGTGTCACTTTATATTCTCTTAGCCTCACTAGTCTTTGTTCTAGCTGCTGCTGAGATGACCAGATCTCTGAGTAACTTGATAGTATCTCTGGTTAAATACCTCTCCTCTCCCAGCTGGACCAACTTCTCCTGGTATGCTTGGAACTTTCCTACTTTTAGCACTGAAAGTCTCTCATTCTGGGAAAGCCCTCTGTTTCAAGCACATCACATAGGTTAGTCACATAACTGGACCCTAAGGCTTGAGGCACCATGGCACGCAGTTTGCTGCCCATACTTGTGGAACCTGAAAATGTGGGGACTTAAGATTCTATGGGGCACATTTTTGTCTGAAGGAAGTGGGGAGCTGACAGATCAATTTTTCCTCCTTTTCTTTCTGGGGCTGATTGTCCTGACTTATAGTTTACTGACTTCTCAGAAGATGGTCCCATAGGGTTTTAAACAATTAGTTGCAGGTAGGGGCAGCACCTAATGTTGGTTTTCCCTCCTTCCCTACTTTACTATCCTGTCCTTCACTCCCATTCCCTGGGTTTTCACTCCAGAATAAGGTAGCAGCCCAGAAGCCGTTTGTTTCTGGCTTCTTTGTTAGTGAATACAGGCTACACAGGCTACTTTCCTCTGTGAAAGTAGGCACACAGGAATGAATCTAGCCAATAAACCTTCAGGATCAGATCTGTGGGCTGAATTACTCATGGCAATAGTCACTTCACTGCTGGTATGCATAGGGTATCTGTTTCCCCAACACGCAACACAACTACTCAGGTATTCATCCATGGTTAGTTGGGACAAGGTGCAGGGGGAAGGGGAGGCACAGGGATGTGCAGCAGCAATGGTGCTTGGAATATACTTGGACAGTAATCATTGTAGGGATCGTGGAGTGAGCTGGGCTCGATTAACTGCTCTGGGAGTTTTAGTAATAACGATAGGCTCAGAGCAGTCAGCTGCCAACTCATGTTATGCTGGGAAAGCCAGTATTCCTTTATGGCAGCTTTGAAGGACATTTTTATTTTCTGCAATTGCTGCCCCTACTCTGCTAAAAATCAATATCAGGATGTAATTATAAGAGTGGTAGAGTTGCAGAAGAGACAGAATGCCCATACTTGGTGGGTCTTGTATGCCAAAGTCAGGAATCATTCAGGGATATATGAATGGTTGAAACTGGAATTCTTAAAACGTGGATTTTCCTGAATCCTCTGGGCTGGCATAACCAGTTCCTTTCCCTTGACAGAGGAGAGGAGCCTTCCCTTGCTTTGAGACTTCCCTTGAAGCAGGTGACTTGCAGGATTAAACTTGTCTTCCTCAAGATATGCCCTTGCCATCTCATCCCTCTTGGACATCAGTCTGACAACCAGCCTGAGGTCTTAGCACAGCACAGGCAGGGAAATATATTTCCTGCTCTTGAAAGAAATTACTTACATGCTAAAGAAATCGTAGATTCTAGCTAATATGTGCCAGCTAAAATCAACAGGTATAGGAGTGGATCTTGAGGCCACTGGAGGAAGAAGGATAGAAAATAAGGTTGCTTTCTAAGTAACTCGGTCCTAGATAATACAATATGTTTATAATGTGGTCAGTGGAAAAGTTTAAATGAATACCGAAATTACACAAATTTTCTTTATGGTGGTAAGAGTAGGGAAAATGGGATGGAAAAAAGAGGAAGGTGAAACAGAGAGAGAGAGAGAGATGCTGGATGGATTGAAAGAAAAGAAAAAAATCAACTTGTAAAATTTATGTATTAGTTAGTAGGCTGCAATGAAAACAACATGGCTTAAAGAACATTCAATCTCTTCCCAACACGTATCAAAAAAGCAACCATAGGCAAAAATTCTTTTGTTCATTCATTCAATCACTCATTCATTCATTCTTACATTCAATTACCATTTTTACTGCCCTCCTGCTCTAAGGTCAGGCATTTTGCTACCTCTTCTGAAACTACAAAGGGGCAAATGTCACAGACCCCTGCTCTTAATGAACTCCAACTTCAATGGGAGAAAGATATACAGAAGAAGATATATATTTTTAATTATGCATAAAGGACAATGATAGAAAGGTGCAGAAGGAAGACTGGAAGAGAATGCAGGGGCTCTAGAACTCTTACCAATGGGGCTTCCCTGGTGGCACAGTGGTTGAGAGTCCGTCTGCCGATGCAGGGGACATGGGTTCGTGCCCCGGTCCAGGAAGATTCCACATGCCGCAGAGCGTCTGGGCCCGTGAGCCATGGCCGCTGAGCCTGCGCGTCCGGAGCCTGT
>NW_020837965.1:10552126-10633425 GCF_003676395.1 Aethalodelphis obliquidens | reverse complement strand
ACGACACCGCTCTTTGGGGGGCTGGGGGGGGTGGGGGGGTGGGGGGGTGGGGGGGCACATGGTGCAACAGACCCTGTTCTACATCCATATCCTCTGAGCCCACCTTAGTTCACTTGCTACCGTGGACAGTTCCAGCATGTTGACAGGTTCTCAATGCCAGGCTGGCCGTTCTCTTCTCTGTCAGAGGACCTTCTCCAGCACAGAGGGAGCTGTGCATGGATGCAACTCAGAAGGGCAGGGTAGTTAGTTTGCACTCAAAGGACAAATCCACTAATGTGGAATGAAATCTAGTAGATAAACTACCCAGTCTCCACAGCCTCTGATGGGATGATTCTGGAGCTGCTTCCCATGGCTTTTCAGATCATGCCCATGGGACTGATGCCCAGGTGCCCACAGTGGTAACATCACTCACTAAGACACAACTTACTAGCATTTCTCCCTCCTCTGACTTAACACCACTTCATTCTTTAGGGTTTGCTTTCAGAGCAACCCAAATTAAGACACACACCAAGGTGTGTGAGGCACAGGGATGCGCGGCAGCAATGGTAATTGGAATATACTTGGACAGTATCATTGCAGGGATCGTGTAGTGAGCTGGGCTCGATTAACTGCTCTGGGAGTTTTAGTAATAACAATAGGCTCAGAGCAGTCAGCTGCCAACTCATGTTATGCTGGGAAAGCCAGTATTCCTTTATGGCAGCTTTGAAGGACATTTTTATTTTCTGCAATTGCTGCCCCTACTCTGCTAAAAATCAAGATCAGGATGTAATTATAAGAGTAGTAGAGTTGCAGAAGAGACAGAATGCCCATACTTGGTGGGTCTTGTATGCCAAAGTCAGGAATCATTCAGGGATATATGAATGGTTGAGCCTGTGTATGAGCATATCAGTAGGATAATTTCCTGAGAAATAATATCAGAGGATCAAAGGGTATTTTCATGTTTTTTTTTCTATTAATTATCGATTGATGTATTAAGCACACTAATCCCCAGTGAACATTTTTGTGACTAGTAAGATGTGGCAGCATTTCCTTATTCAAAGAGGACAGAGGGATATTTTCAGGTGGGAATGGTCTGCAGAGTCTTTGCAGATAAGCACTGCTGCTGGAGGATGTCTCCTGGAGCTGGTTTAGCTCCTGTCCTCTCCCAGCTCATTGTTCCTTTACTGGCTCCCCCTGAGCTGTCCCAGATCCCAGAGGCCATCATATAAACAGATATTGCAAATACCATAGCATCTCCACAGGGTGCAGGGGACCATTGCCAAGGATGAGATTAAGTCAGGAACTGGACACATTCTTGTCGGAGGAACACATGACCTTAAATCCAGCTTAGCACAGGGTTAAAAATTCAAATATCTGATTTGTGTTGAGAGGGGACTCTAAAAGCAGGCTGAGAGAATGTGTGCTCACTGGATATTCTTTAATTAAAACAAAACAAAACCAAAAAAATCTAGTGTGTCAATTGATTTCTTCTTAGGATGTTCAAAATAATTGCTAAGAACAAATAAATACATTCATGGAGTTTTGACACTTAGAAATAGTATAGTTTTTCGACTGTGGATTTATTTACAGAACAGAAATCACTTGGCACCTTCATTTTCTCCTTTTTATCTCAGCCTCTCCTTCTTTCTCTCTCTCTCTCTCTGTGTCTCTCTCTCTTATCTCTTAAATTCAGCGCCCTGAAGCCCAAATACATTTGATATCTCCAGGCTCCTTAATCTGCCTCTCTCTGACCCTTTGCACAGGCTGCAGGGGAAACCCTTTCCAGGAATATAATACTCCTTCTTTCCTCCCCTGGGGCCACCTTTGTGAACTCTCCAAAAATGCAAAGTGAAGACTCCTTTTACAAACTGTGACACTCTCCAGCCATGACGGTCTCTTTTTCATTTACTAGCTCTACTTAACTCGGGCTCCTATTCCACAAGCATCCCAGGGCTGCCAGACAGTCCTCTTGCGAGTCCAGTAATGACCTGTCTATTTAGTGTGTTGACTTATTCTCTTATTTAGGTGAAGTTTCCTTAATTGCCTTTATTGGGTTTGAGTTTCTTTTGTTGCTGTTGCTGTTGCTGCTGCTTCCTCCTTTGATCTCCAGCTACTCAAGAATACATCTCTTTGAGATGTGAGGTGTGAGATCTGTGAGGATCACACATGAGCTGGGCAGTGGGACAGGGACCCTGTAAATTTCTCCCACATCCTGCTGCCCAAGCACCTCCAATATGCCTGTGTCCTCAGCTGCCTCGCAGTTCTGCCAAAGCGTCTCTGGGCTGATATACAGCCCCAGGAGGCACTGCCAGTTCTGAGGCAGCTTAGGAATTTAGAGGAATGTCTGCAACATAGACAAAGCTGTATTACCATCTAGGGATCTGGACAATTTGAACTTGGCAGAAACATCTGCACACTGACAAGTCTCTAACTCTCAGTAGACAGACAGTTGTAAATGTTTGGATTGAAATGAAATATTATAGATGGGCAATTATGACACTAAAGCATGCTCTTATAGAGGTTTACCATTTAGATAACCTCTATATATCCATTAGTTTAGTTATTCAATAAGTAATTCTTATACCCTCCAAGTTGTGTCAGGCACTCAAGATACAAAGGGGCTTCTGCTTTTCGGCACTTTGTGGACCCAACCTGTACCTGAAAATTAAATCTGGTGCTTGAAGTTCATTGGCAGGAAATTTGTATATACACTTTGAAAACAGATAAGCCACTATAAAGATGATTCTAAACATTAAATTAAATTTGGCATCTACCATCATTTGCCTAAGCTTAAAGGAGTTTTGTAAACGTCATTGGGAAGACGTAAGTCATGCATGCATCAACATAGGTTGTATGTCTTAAAATTATTTCAGATTGATTTCACATCATGGTGGTAAAAAAAATCACCCCAAATCTCTGCAGTTATTGCTATAATTGATCAACTTGTCAGGGTGGAAAATGAAATAACTCAGAACTGTTGAGAGGAAGATACTCAAGATACTTTTAGACCTGGTGACGGGGCCATCCATTGAGTAGAAGTGTGCAGACAGTAGTTTTGGGGCCTTGAGTGTCCTTCCTTGGAGACTATTATGTCCAAAAGTCATTAATAACTTCAACTTCCAAGTTTTTCATCCTAGTTATTCACACATAGGATTACTGTTCTTAAATAAAATAAAATAATGCCAAAACACAATGAAAGAAAACCAAAACATCAAACTCCCTTGCCTGAGTCCTCACGGAAAATGACAGCAGGAGAAGAAAAGAGAAACGTATTGTTGTAGCCCTCATCTTAGAACCTTTTTCCATCTTTTTCCCCATCATCTTTAGAAGTATACTGTGGCACTCTGAGATACCTAGATATAAGAGGGAGAGGAGATGCAACTTCTAAAAAATAAAATAAAATAAAATATTACCAGAAGTAGCTGAGAAAAAACTTGTAACTCTAAAACATGAAAGAACAAAAACTAGATAATCGCCTTCTCCACATATCCCAAATTTACAACCCCTTGGGTGACACTTCAGTGGTCTAGCGCCTGCTAATTTCTTTCTGTGAAAATGGGCAGGCATTTGCCGTCGGAGACTTACTGTCAGCCAGTCAGGATGAGCCATCCAGGCTGCTTTGATGTAACATAAGTTGGAGAGTAGCAGGTGGCCCTCCCTGCTGTTTAGAGTGCAGCTTGGGCAGTTCTGTCAGATGTAGCAGCCCCTCTTTATCTGCATGGAATCTGTGTAAATCACAAAAGAACAGATGGAAAAATAGTCACATACCCCTGTTCACCTCTTAGAAGCAGCTCATAAACCACTGGACACCACCCGCTCATTTTAAAGACAACCATGGGTGGGTGGGTTAGTCACCCAGCTGCTACAGGGTACTTGTTTTGTTTACAAAAACATCTAAGTACATGAATTAGACAAAGAAAACAAAAACAGCCAACGATTTAAACCATCACGGATGCTATGTACGTATATTTTACCATGATATTCCAGATTTAGGTTAAATAAACAGAGAAAAATTAGAAATTATTTCTCATCTACCCATTCTAATTGCTATTTATAGAACATATTGGTGACATCAGGTGATGTCTGTGCTTTATAGTATGTCTGTTTATTTGATTGCTGTTGTTTTTGAAATACAATTATGCAATTACCTCTCAACGTTTTCTTCCTGAAAACTCTAACTAATTTTCTAGGAATCAACTCTATGTAGTTTCACGCTGGAAACCAGAAAAGAAAAATTGAAAAAAAAATCGATTTAGAAAGAATTTTACTTGAATTCTCTGTAAGTTGAGGAAATACTTTCCATTTATGCAGACATTTTACTACTTGCATTTGTGTTGTTCACCTAAAACACGTGTGGTTCATTTGTGTATGTAAATGGAAAAAGGATAAAATACTTAGTCTCAAAAGAGGGAATGGCAGGAACAAAGTCACCAAGGTATGAGGATGAGAAGGGTATGATGTGAACTGCACCACAACTTTGTTAGAGTGTGATTTGTGAGACAAGGCGCTGAAAGAGATGAAGCTATAAGTTAGCTAGATCTTGACCACAGAGGACCTTAAAGGTCTTATGAGAAAACATGGGCTTTGACCTGGATGTGATCAAAGTTGAATACTCAATGTTGACTTTATTTATAGCTTTAAAATCTGTACAAATAATACATTTAAAAACATAAAATTTGCCCCAAAACTTAGAGGGCACAAAAGTTGTCGATTAGAGTACACTGTTATTCAGAAATGAAACAATTTCTATTTTCTTAGGGAAGGTTATAGAATACAGGAATGTTGTTATGGAAAATCCTTATTGTGCAGCGATGAATTTATAAAACAGGGACAAGCAAATCTTGGAAACAATGAAATAATGAAGTTCAGTGTGAGTAGAAGTAAATATCCTTACAAAAGTGTTGCAAGCATCTCCTTTTCTGTAAACTCCAAGAGGCCAGGAAGCACACAGAAATTGATTCCAGAACTCCATAAATGAATTCTCCATGAATTCATGTCTAGAGAGGACAATAAGACCAGCAGTTCTCAACTGAGGACAATATTTCCTTCCAGAGGACACTTGGAAATGTCTGGAGACATTTCTGTTGTCACAACTGGTGGGAAAGTGTGTTATTGAAATCTAGTGGGTAGAGCCCAAGGATACTGCTAAACACAGGACAGCCCTGTACAACAATTACCCAGTGCAAAATGTCAATAGTTTTGAAATTGAGAACCCTGTTTTAGACATCCCAAACATTTGATCATATTCCGTATTCTCAAGAGAATGAGACTCCAGAGTTTCCTCATGTCTCATCATGTACATTTGGACATATCAGTCAAGAGGTTATTCTTTTTTTTTTTTTTTGCGGTACGCGGGCCTCTCACTGTTGTGGCCTCTCCCGTTGCGGAGCACAGGCTCCGGACGCGCAGGCTCAGCGGCCATGGCTCACGGGCCCAGCCGCTCCGCGGCATGTGGGATCTTCCCTGACCGGGGCACAAACCCGTGTCCCCTGCATCGGCAGGCGGACTCCCAACCACTGCGCCACCAGGGAAGCCCAAGAGGTTATTCTTAAGGTTATTGAATACATGACTTTCTCATGTAATGAATTCTTCCTTGCACAGAATCTTACAAAAACTTATTGTTTTGGTTTGAGGTGTTTTTTTTTGTTTTTTTTTTTTTTTGCATTTAAATCCTTTTGGAAAGTTGCTAGTGAAAAATTATTAATTGTTAATTAAACTAATTTATGCTTGAAATAAAAGTGTGTTTTTAATAAAGTTCCAAGAAAAAAAAGCTCTCCACTTTTAAATTTTGTTTTGAATTAAAGAGTGGTCAAATCATTTCATCAGAAGCCAACTATTATTTATAGAATGGATAAACAAAAAGGTCCTAGTATATAGCACAGGGATAAGATATTTAATTTAATATCTTATGATAAACTAAAATGGAAAAGAATATGAAAAAGAATGTATATTTATATGTATAACTGAATCACTTTGCTGTACAGCAGAAATTAACACACTGTAAATCAACTACACTTCAATTAAATTTTTTAAAAAAAATCATTTTCTCAGAGCAAGTGTGAAGCAATCAAACATTTTATTTCCAGATACCCATAATAAAATACCTTTGGTATCAAAACGTTAATGGGGATGGGACCAGATTTTTTTTTTTTAATAAATCTATATATTTAAATTTTGGCTGCATGGGATCTTCCCTATTGCGCGCAGGCCCTCTCTAGCTGCGGCGAGCGGGGGCCACTCCTCGTCGCAGTGTGCGGGCCCCTCACGGTGGTGGCCTCTCCTGTTGGGGAGCATGGGCTCTAGGCGCGTGGGCTTCACTAGCTGTGGCCCGCGGGCTGCAGAGTGCAGGCCCAGTAGCTGTGGCGCACAGGCCCAGCAGCTCGGAGGCATGTGGGATCCTCCCGGACCAGGGATCGAGCCCGTGTACCCCGCATTGGCAGGCGGATTCCTAACCACTGCACCAACAGGGAAGTCCCAGCACCAGATTTTTTTTTAATGAGATTAAGCTTCTCTAAACAGTTATTTTTACATTTTGGTAGGCAGATATGCTTTTCTGGTGGATCTTGGGCCAGAAGGAATATTTACTTTGTTAGTTCTCTGTGACACAAAATTAAAAGAACAATTTCAAAGCGAAAATTTCTTTTTCTTTAGTCATTCATTCACTTTTGATAATCTCTGTTAATTAAAGTTCTCTTGAGTCACAACAAAGAGTACCACAAGGAAACCTAGTAATTTATCTCTACTGGAAGATTTTACTTAAGATTGCTTTTACTTTTTCTTCATCATGCCAACAGGTTAAAAAAAAAAGAACAGGGATCTGTATTCTGTTTATAGAAGTAATATTAAGTAACCAAAACTTGGAGAAAGATCGACACTGACTATCAGAAGTAACTATCAAAAATCAAATTAGCTAACATAGCAGTGGCATCTGGGATTATCTTTTATATTTTCATTGTTGATAAATGGGATTAGTGAATTTCTGATGTCCACTCTAGACTCTTGTCTCAGGTGTCTGACAGAGAATATGAGGTAATTGCAACTTTCGGACTTAATCCCGAATTTGGATCTTTTAAAAATATCTTATTGGGCTTCCCTGGTGGCGCAGTGGTTGAGAGTCCGCCTGCCGATTCAGGGGACACGGGTTCATGCCCCGGTCCGGGCAGATCCCACATGCCGCAGAGCGGCTAGGCCCGTGAGCTATGGCCACGGAGCCTGCGCGTGTGGGGCCGGTTCCCCAAAAGGGGAGGGAGCAAAGGGGGGAGAGCCCCAAACAAAGGAAAAAAAAAAAAAAAAAAAAACTTATTAAAACAATATTAAACATCTAATAAGTAAAGAACTTTCCTTAATACTTGTTTGCTAAGAGATTACAAATGAGATTTTTAAATATGTAGCGGTGTGGAAATAGGATGATGACCCCAGAATCTTTAAAAGTTGGTTATCCTTTTAGTACTTAAAACTTGAGTCATTAGTTCTGCAAGGTGCTCCCTGGAAAAAAAATGATTACATGGACATGTAATATTTGGAAAACCTACTCAGTTTATCATTCTCTTGGAGAGTCTCAATACACATTGTAAAAAGAAACCAACAGAAACTTCCTTGATTTATCCCAGCATGTCTCAAAGTTATTAACATCTAGTGAATCTAATGTTCCAAGCAACACATCTTGGAAAAACAAGTAGTTTAGAATATCTGGTCTCACTCTTCTATTTGATTTTTGTTTTGATTTAATTGCATCTTACATCTTGTTTCCTAACTTCCAGCTACTTTCTTCTTAGCACTTCCGTCAGAGGTGAAAACAGGACAGGAGGTTGAATTTAGATTTGTCTCCATTATTTTTTTTATAAATGGCTTAGAAAGAATAAGTCACCTTTGAATTTTTCTTACTTCCCTAGGACCCATATCTTGAGACAGAAATGGTGAGGAATATGCACAAACAAAAACAAACAGCAGGGCTTCCCTGGTGGCGCAGTGGTTGAGAGTCCGCCTGCCGATGCAGGGGACACGGGTTCGTGCCCCCAGACCGGGAAGATCCCACATGCCGCGGAGCGGCTGGGCCCGTGAGCCATGGCCGCTGAGCCCGCGCGTCCGGAGCCTGTGCTCCGCAACGGGAGAGGCCACAACAGTGAGAAGCCTGCGTACTGCAAAAACAAAAACAAAACAAACAAAAAATAGCATCACTCAATGCAACATTTCAACCTCCTTTGTGTAAAAATAACACACCTCATTTAAGGTCTGAGTTACATTTCGCTTTTGATAACTCAGCACACATTGCACCAAATATCTGTTGGGCAATTTTATGACCAAATTTAATGGTCACCTACAGTCACACTATTGTTCCTGATGGATGAAGATGATGCTTTTTCTTTTTTTTCAAGTTTGATTGACAAATTTAGTACTGCATCTGCAGTCTTTCTTACACTTTCTTCTGAGGACCACAATTTAGGGGTCTGCCTCCTTAAAAAAAATTGTGGGGATTTGAGTCTCATGGGGCAAAACTAAGAATAAGAATTCGTCTAAAGCCAAACCATTCTACAGCCCTGCCATCCAGTTTTCCTGCACAGGAAATGGATGAACATGTTCAGATCAGAGTGTAAATTGGCATGAACCTTCATCTGAAATGCAGTAAAGTTAGAGAAGAGTCGATGATTTTTAAAAATGTATCATTATTCATATTCAATGCTTCCTCTGCACTTCTGTGTACCATCTGGTCCTGATGGTCGAAGTGCCAAAATACCATAAGGAAAGTTGTTTTTGTGGTATTTCCAGTCCAACCAGAATCAGAAAGTACCAGAAATCTCTTGAGAAAAGCTGTTTTCATAGGACACAAAGCCCAGTTTGTCAACCCAAAGAGTTTAAAAAGAAAAGTAGCTGAAATTAAACTATCATCCAGATTTAAATATTGAGCAAAGAGAGGACGGTCCGGGTTTGGGGTTTACCAGATATCTTTCACAGTAAAAAAAAAAAAAAAAACAAGATACACCCTACCAACTCCTCATAAATGCATTCCATTTCCTTATAAACTACAATTCCCTTTATACTCCTTAATTTGTTATCTCTATTCTGCTTATAAGTCGATTTTTTAAGGAAAATATTTATAGATAAGTAGAGTCAGGAAATTTCTAGTGAGAAATGATTGAGAAAAAGAAGTATTATGCAAACCCATTGAATGGATGACGCCAAATTTAAAAGCCTTTAAAGAGTACGTGTAATAGGTACAAACCTACTTGATGTGGTCCTGTTTATGAGTCATTTGATGTCCAAAGAATTCTTTTATGTGCCTTTCTACTTCTAGACAGGACTGCACAGCTTGTCAAATACAAGGAATCTTGAATCTTAAAAGACTCAATCTGCGCTGTAAACCTACTGCCCAGAAGGTTTAGAGTGGGCTGTTAAACTTGGAAAGATTTCCACTTCCATTCAATCCCCAAACCTTCTGAGATTTACTTGACATTGAGTTTTATTCAGTTTAATTTAGTTCAATCAAAAAAAAAAACCTCTAAGTAGGAGATGAGTTTAAGTGATGGATACTGTTTTATGACAGTTAGTATGTCAAGGAGAGAAATTTAGCACACATTCTGTGCTAAAGGAAGTGTCCTATAGTACGTGGAATACAAGATTTTGTGTCAGACTTAGATTCAAATCTTAGCTCTATACCTGATGGTTGTGACCTAAGGATAGTTACTAACTGTTCTGATCTTAAGTTTCTTTGTCTAAAAATATAAAATCAATTATTTTACCAGGTTGAAAGGATCCATAAGCTACTAAATATAAAATCTTAGAGAATAACACATGCTCAGTCTTCTCACCAGATCTGGCTGTATATGAGGATCGTAAAATGAGAGACAGCTGCAGGGCTGATGCTTAAGATGCTGGCTATTACAAAAGCACATTGCGATTTTTACGTAAGTTATTTTTTACCCATTGAAAGAGGAAAGAATAACTCTGGAGATGTAACTCAGGTAAGCTTGAGACGTAATGATATTCTCCATTAGTAATATTAACTATTCAGTTCCCATAGGCAATGTTCTGAAATATTTTATTTCATGAAATAGTAATGCTTTGAGAAGGGCATGATCCGACCTGAGACGTATCTGAATCTGTGTAGAAATCTATCTGTTATGTGGGCATTAGTGGCTCACTCCCTATGACCTTGACCCAGATCCAAAGAGGATCTTCTCCCAATGACAACCAAAAAAAGGTAGAACAATTCAGGCCAGTTCTTAACCGAAAATAAAAGTCCTCTCTTTGAATTTTAGGGCTGTATTATCTGTGTTTCCTATGTGCACTATTGTATAGTTTGCTCGAACACGGTATCTGTTCCTAAGACAAATAGTCCAACTAGTTACTTTCTCTTGGGACATTTACTTTCTGTTCTCAAATCATAGCCCCAAGAAGAGTGTCATAAAAACTTGAACCTCACAATTGTTCAGGGAAGCATGACATTGACAGACCCAGGGTCTAGTCCTTAAATCCAGAGTTTTTAGATCCCAGAGTAATGGGATTTAATCTCAAAGTTGTTACTGTCCTGGTTCTAATTCCTTTCGTTTACATAATTTAACTTTTCTGCTCTCTTACTCCCTTGAATCATTTGAATTGAATTGAATCACTTAAATCACTCACACTCCCTTTAAACTGTTTTTTCTTTATATCACTTCCACATAACCCACTTAGAAAAGCAATTAATGTGTCATTCTATGAAGCACCAGAGGAATGCAAAACGCTGCCTTTTGGAGAACTTTGCCTGAACCTTCCTCTTTCGACACTGCAGTGCAGCAGCTGGCAGCGCTTTCTTAACTCCTGTCACCCAGAACCGGAGTTCCTTGCCCCAGACAAATTCATATGAGTGGTTGGTGGGTTTTTTTTTTTTTTTTTTTTGGCATGATAAAACACATATACTACTCTGCCTTGAGTTTAAGACACTGTCTTATTAGGAATGCAATCTGTCAAGAAAAGCAAAGTGCATGCAAAGAGAACTCCATTGTCTCTGGGTTATGTTACAATACTTTTATTAGATGGTGACATTCCCGAGACAGCACCTGCTGCATGGCTTTGGGAGGCTGCCCAGAAATGAAAGGAAAAAGCAACATGGGGTTTAAATCCGAGCGGTGCAGCCTTGCATCGCTGTAAGGAATACCAGGGACTGAACAGTTGGAAGGGTTGAGGGAATCTCAGTGTGTGGACACTTAAGTTCAGAGTGGATGTGAATGCCCCAGTCATCGTCAGAAATGTATGGGCAGGCAGATGGTAGAAATACTTTCCTTTTTGCTGGGTGCATATATCTGACATAACTTTGTACTTTTCCTACCCCATACTTCTGGGGAGATGACTTTTTCAAAATTTCAGGGAGCCCTTGTAGCTGGTGGCTTCTAGTATAGACTCTTACCAGTACAAAATGTATACTGAACCATTGGAATTTGTGAAACTTCAATTGAATAAAGATAGTTAAAAAAGAAAAAAAATGTGACATATATATATATATATATATATATATATATATATATATATATATATATCTGTGTGTGTATGTGTGTGTGTGTGTGTGTGTGTGTGTGATTCTTATTAACAGGCTAGTATAGATCATTCCTCTAGAAATATTTTGAGTTTTAAAAATTTTCCCCTTCATCAGTTTTTGTTGCAAATATTGTAGAGTATACAGAAGCTAAAACCTCTTGAATTTATGGTTGTTTTTGAGATGGCCAGATGGTCAAATTCCATAAATTTAACTCACTGTTCTCTTTAGACTCTTCAGTAGCCACATGGTGGGGAAAAGGAAAAAAGAAGGTAGCTAGAAAACCAATCCAATGACGATGGCATTGGTTAAAATTGTGAACTGCTATTTCTTGATAATAAAACTTCAGAGAAATAGTACCTGTTTGGGAAAATCAATGGCATCTATTAAAAGCAAAAACTATCAATCCAATTAGGCAGTGCTCTTGTTTTCATTAAAATGAGGCTTAATTCAGTGAAAACCATTGTTCAGAAATTGGACACTAAGTCATTCTTTTTTTTTCTAACTAAATTGATGGTGCAGTGCTGTTGCTTTCTGGTTAAAGAATTCAGTAAGAAGGCTTCTTGGCCTTTTCCCCATATATCTGATGACCTTAGAAAGTGATGACTTTATAGGATGTGACCACATGGTCAAACCACTGAGAGGTAAGTGCCGAGCCCCCAAAAGTCCCAGTGGGAGATCAGAAAGCACCATCATTCAGAAAGAGTTACTGGGTCCCCACTGAACATGATTTCAAAACATTTCCCCTCAGACTCAAATGAAAATTCAACTTGTTTCATGTAAGTTATTGACTATGTTCCAGTCCCTACACTGTTGTTTCTGTGTATGTGTATGGATGTGTTTGTGATTTTATGAAAGAGTAAAGATTTGATGTCATTTGAACATGCAAACCTCATTATATTCTGTTTTGCATAACTTATCCTCTGAGGTTATGAAAAAACAAGGTTTCATGTCATGAATGTAGAATTCTGAGCACAGTAAATGCTGTGTTTCATTTCTTCTGGGAATTCTTATCAATCTGATCGTCTTGCTTATGGAGCTAAGTCAGAGTCTTAAAAGCCTCTGTATGCTTTACTGAAACGTGGAGTGCTTCTAAACTTTAAAATCAATTGCATCGATTCAATTATAGAACGTAAGTGAAGACTAATGGTTCTTATGTTCATTAACTTCTAATTTACATAAAATAGAAGATGTTAATATGGTCCCAGAGTCCTTGTGGAAAATCATTATAGTTGAGCTAGAGAAAATGGAACTTTTGTTATTTGCATAGATCGATATTCCAAAAATTAAAATGTATGATCTTCAGCTCAAATTCCATGATTTTCCCATCTTTTCTGTTGCCTAAGAAAATTTGTGAACTCTGGGTTGAATCAGTGTAGCCTCCTTATCAGCTGCTCAATTGCTTTTGTAAACAACATGGGTTTTTCTGTTAAGTTTTACCAGACGTTCTAAAAAAATTGGCATCAATTTTGGATATTTCTGAAGTGCAGAAAAGTTAACAGCCAAAATCAGGACTTAAGATAAAGGCAAACCTTGGTATATTTCCAATTTGAATTGCATTCAAATAAATCCTAAATATTTCAGTTTTTTTCCCCTGTGAATAAATAGTTGCTTTGTTTCTTTTTTGTTTTGTTTTGTTTTGTTTGTCTTTTATTGAATACTATCAATCATATTAATGTGATGTGTAATTAGAAATAATACTGTTTGGGGAACCTCATGGAAAAATTGACTGGGGTGTTAGAAGAATCTTAAATTATTTGTTCATCAAGTCCTGGATGTGATTTTCCAGTGTGCTTGGGTTTTTTTTGTTTGTTGGTTTGTTCGTTTGGGTTTTTTTGTTTTTGTTTTTAGAAAACAAGATAGGAATTATTCTCATCCTCAAAGTTAGCCTTTATTTGGAAAGTGCCTTGTGATCACATTCCTTTTTTATTCAACATTTCCTTTTTTTATTGTTGTTGAGGTAGTATTGTTTTCTGAGTAGTATTTGTTTATGGAATAGTTTTAGACATGTTCAGCATGGTTTCTAAACAAATTTGGATTCAAAGTAAAACTCTCCTACAGTTTTCGTGACTTTCAGCTGTTTAGTCATTCTAAGACTCAATTTTCACACCTATAAAATGACAACGATATTTCTACATCTTGTTTTTTTTGGAGGAGAATTATGTAAGATATTATTTGCAAATAAGCTAATTCAATGACTGATATAGAGAAGATGCTTAATAAGTAATGGGATCTCATTTCTTGGACTCCTTACACCTACCTTTGCCCTGAACTCTTCTTTCCCTACCGCAACCATTTTCCTTTACGTGGAAGACAAGTGTTTGTCTTATTTTCCATTTTGATTTAATTCTGTGTATCCTCTGTAATTACTTAGGATTAAGTTTGGCTGCATAAGACAAGGTTCTACTCTTGGAACTACAGCACATAGTGAGTCATAAAATAGAAAGCTGGAAATGAGCCCATCTACAAACTAGAGGTTTGGAATAGAACAGACGTTCTCTCAAAGCCTTCAGCTCTTTAAAAGATAGCAAAAAACAAAACAAAACAGTTCACTGTTTCTTTAAGTGCCATGTATTATGTTTGACTTTAGAGAGGAATTAAAATTTTAAATATCCCATGATAAATAGAGTAACCTAGTTCTCTACTTGTCCAGAAACTATCTCATCCATTATAATATTAATATACAGAAAGCTATATACTTTCATATTTTTAAAGTTTATGTAATTCTTCTTTGCCAACTCCCACACAGTTGCTTTGATAGATTATAATAAGGTTTCTTAAAAGCACTTGAGCTCATTACTTAGACACAAGGTTGCTGTCTGAAAATAAACCTTAATGTCAAATAATAAGAAAAAGTATTAACTTTGTTCACTTTGTTACGTATATGCATGATCAGAGTCAAGCTGACAAAGGTCACATTTTCAAGTCTCCAATCCATTTTGCCCATAAGGCTATCCTGATTGGAGATGTTTCTGAGGAGTGCAGAGAGCTCTCTAAGATCAAGGAAATGAAGGAAAAGGATTGAAGAAAGGACTAGAGTTTGGGCACATAGAATGCTACTGGAGACTTCAAGTTGAAAAAGGGGAAGAAAAAAACTAGAGAAGAGAGAAAATTAAATGAGATAAAGGTATACATATGACAGATATTCATTATGGGTATAACTGGGGAAATAGACTAGGAGGATTGCTGAACTACAGGATAGCAGATGATGTTAGCCAGAGAAAGAGAAGTCTTCCTATTGCTGTTAATTTTCCATACCTTTCCATCACTAGCTACCAGTGCTGTGGCTGCTGTTACTTCAACTAACTACCAGCACCTCTACCGTCCACTTATTATGAGTTTACTTTGTTTAAGACACTTCACTAAGCTCTTTTAATGTGTTTTCATAAACATTTTTTCATATATATATATATATATTTAACATCTTTATTACAATATAATTGCTTTACCATGGTGTGTCAGTTTCTGCTCTACAACAAAGCGAATCAGTCATACATACACACACGTCCCCATGTCTCCTCCCTCCCGTATCTCCCTCCCTCCCACACTCGCCATCCCACCCCTCCAGGTGGTCACAAAGCACCGAGCTGATTTCCCTGTGTTATGAGGCTGCTTCCCACTAGCTATCTATTTTACGTTTGGTAGTGTATATATGTCCATGCCACTCTCTCACTTTGTCACAGCTTACCCTTCCCCTCCTGATATCCTCAAGTCCATTCTCTAGTAGGTCTGCATCTTTATTCCCATCTTGCCCCTAGGTTCTTCTGACCATTTTCTTTTCTTTTTTTCTTTCTTTCTTTTTTTTTTTTTTAGATTCCATATATATGTGTTAGCATATGGTATTTGTTTTTCTCTTTCTGACTTACTTCACTCTGTATGACAGTCTCTGGGTCCATCCACCTCACTACAAATAACTCAGTTTCGTTCCTTTTTATGGCTGAGTAATATTCCATTGTATATATGTGCCACATCTTCTTTATCCATTCATATGGTGATGGACACTTAGGTTGCTTCCATGTCCTGGCTATTGTAAATAGAGCTGCAATGAACATTTTGGTATATGACTCTTTTTGAATTATGGTTTTCTCAGGGTATATGCCCAGTAGTGGGATTGCTGGGTCGTATGGTAGTAGTATTTTAGATTTTTAAGGAACCTCTGTACTGTTCTCCATAGAGGCTGCATCAATTTACATTCCCACCCAAAGTGCAAGAGTGTTCCCTTTTCTCCACACCCTCTCCAGCATTTATTGTTTGTAGATTTTTTGATGATGGCCATTCGGCCGGTGTGAGACGATATCTCATTGTAGTTTTGATTTGCATTTCTCTAATGATTAATGATGTTGAGCATTCTTTCATGTGTTTGTTGGCAATCTGTATATCTTCTTTGGAGAAATGTCTATTCAGGTCTTCTGCCCATTTTTGGATTGGGTTGTTTGGTTTTTTGCTATTGAGCTGCATGAGTTGCTTGTATGTTATCGAGATTAATCCTTTGTCAGTTGCTTCATTTGCAAATATTTTCTCCCATTCTGAGGGTTGTCTTTTCATATTGTTTATAGTTTCCTTTGCTGTGCAAAAGCTTTTAAGTTTCATTAGGTCTCATTTATTTATTTTTGTTTTTATTTCCATTTCTCTAGGAGGTGGGTCAAAAAGGATCTTGCTGTGATTTATGTCACAGAGTGTTTTGCCTATGTTTTCCTCTAAGAGTTTGATGGTGTCTGGCCTTACATTTAGGTCTTTAATCTATTTTGAGTTTATTTTTGTGTATGGTGTTAGGGAGTGTTCTAATTTTACTCTTTTACATGTAGCTGTCCACTTTTCCCAGCATCACTTATTGAAGAGCCTGTCTTTTCTCCACTGTATATTCTTGTCTCTTTTATCAAAGATAAGGTGACCATATGTGCGTGGGTTTATCTCTGGGCTTTCTATCCTGTTCCATTGATCTATCTTTATGTTTTTGTGCCAGAACCATACTGTCTTGATTACTGTAGCTTTGTAGTATAGTCTGAAGTCAGGGAGCCTGATTCCTCCAGCTCCGCTTTTTGTTCTCAAAATTGCTTTTGCTATTCGGGGTCTTTTGTGTTTCCCTACAAATTATGAATTTTTTTGTTCTAGTTCTGTGAAAAATGCCAGTGGTAGTTTGACAGGGATTGCATTGAATCTGTAGATTGCTTTGGGTACTAGAGTCATTTTCACAATGTTGATTCTTCCAATCCAAGAACATGGAATATCTCTCCATCTATTTGTACCATCTTTAATTTCTTTCAACAGTGTCTTATAATTTTCTGCATAAAGCTCTTTTGTCTCCTTAGGTAGGTTTATTCATAGATATTTTACTCTTTCTGTTGCACTGGTAAATGGGAGTGTTTTCTTAATTTCACTTTCAGATTTTTCATCATTAGTGTATAGGAATGCAAGACATTTTTGTGCATTAATTTTGTATCCTGCTACTTTACCAAATTCATTGATTAGCTCTCATATTTTTCTGGTAGCATCTTTAGGATTCTCTATGTATTGTATCATGCCAGCTGCAAACAGTGACATCTTTACTTCTTCTTTTCCAATTAGGATTCCTTTTATTTCTTTTTCTTGTCTGACTGCTGGGGCTAAAACTTCCAAAACTATGTTGAAAAATAGTGGTGAGAGTGGGCAACCTTGTCTTGTTCCTGATCTTGGTGGGAAGGGTTTCAGTTTTTCACCATTGAGGACGGTGTTGATTGTGAGTTTGTCATATATGGCCTTTATTATGTTGAGGAAAGTTCCCTCTATGCCTACTTTCTGCAGGGTATTTTTTTCATAAATGGGTGTTGAATTTTGTCAAAAGCTTTCTCTGCATCTATTGAGATGATCATACGGTTTTTCTCCTTCAGTTTGTTAATATGGTGTATCACGTTGATTGATTTGTGTATATTGAAGAATCCTCGCATTCCTGGGATAAACCCCACTTGTTCATAGTGTATGATCCTTTTATTGTGCTGTTGGATTCTGTTTGCTACTATTTTGTTGAGAATTTTTGCATCTATGTTCATCAGTGATATTGGCCTGTAGTTTTCTTTCTTTGTGACATCCTTGTCTGGTTTTGTATCAGAGTGATGGTGGCCTCGTAGAATGAATTTTGGAGTGTTCCTCCCTCTGCTATATTTTGGAAGATTTTGAGAAGGATACGTGTTAGCTCTTCTTTAAATGTTTGATAGAATTCACCTGTGAAGCCATCTGGTCCTGGGATTTTGTTTGTTGGAAGATTTTTAATCACAGTTTCAATTTCAGTGCTTGTGATTGGTCTGTTCATATTTTCTATTTATTCCTGGCTCAGTCTCGGAAGGCTGTGCATTTCTAAGAATTTGTCCATTTCTTTCAGGTTGTCCATTTTATTGGCATAGAGTTGCTTGTAGTAATCTCCCATGATCCTTTGTATTTCTGCAGTGTCAGTTGTTACTTCCCCATTTTCATTTCTAATTCTATTGATTTGAGTCTTCTCCCTTCTTTTCTTGATAAGTCTGGCTAATAGTTTATCAATATTGGTTATCTTCTCAAAGATTACCTTTTAGTTTTATTGATCTTTGCTATCGTTTCCTTCATTTCTTTTTCATTTTATTCTGATCTGATCTTTATGATTTCTTTCCTTCTGCTAACTTTGGGTTTTTTTTGTTGTTGTTCTTCTTCTTTCTGTAATTGCTTTAGGTGTAAGGTTAGGTTGTTTATTTGAGAGATTTCTTGTTACTTAAGGTAGGCTTGTATAGCTATAAACTTCCCTCTTAGAACTGCTTTTGCTGCATCCCATCGGTTTTGGGTCATTGTGTTTTCATTGTCATTTGTTTGTAGGTATTTTTTGATTTCCTCTTTGATTTATTCAGTGATCTCTTGGTTATTAAGTAGTGTGTTGTTTAGCCTCCATGTGTTTGAATTTCTTACAGATTATTTCCTGTAATTGATATCTAGTCTCATAGCGTTCTGGTCAGAAAAGATACTTGATACGATTTCAATTTTCCTAAATTTACCAAGGCTTGATTTGTGACCCAAGGTATGATCTATCCGGGAGAATGTCCCACGAGCACTTGAGAAGAATGTGTATTCTGTTGTTTTGGGATGGAATGTTCTATAATATCAATTAAGTCCATCTTGTTTAATGTATCATTTAAAGCTTGTGTTTCCTTATTTTTTTCATTTGGAATTATCTGTCCATTGGTGAAAGTGGGGTGTTAAAGTCTCCTACTATGCTTGTGTTACTGTTGATTTCCCCTTTTATGGCTGTTAGTGTTTACCTTATGTATTGAGGTGCTCCTATGTTGGTTGCATAAATATTTACAATTGTTATATCATCTTGGATCGATCCCTTGATCATTATGTAGTGTCCTTCTTTGTCTCTTGTAATAATCTTTGTTTTAAGTCTATTTTGTCTGATATGAAAATTGCTACTCCATCTTTCTTTTGGTTTCCATTTGCATGGAATATCTTTTTCCATCCCCTCACTTTCAGTCTGTATGCGTCCCTAGGTCTGAAGTGGGTCTCTAGTAGACAGAGTAAATACGGGTCTTGTTTTTGTATCCATCCAGCCAGTCTATGTCTTTTGGTTGGAACATTTAATCCATTTAAATTTAAGGTAATTATCTATATGTATGTTCCTATTACCATTTTCTTAATTGTTTTGGGTTTATTATTGTAGGTCTTTTCCTTCTCTTGTGTTTCCTGCCTAGAGAAGTTCCTTTAGCATTTGTTGTAAAGCTGGTTTAGTGGTGCTGAATTCTCTTAGCTTTTGCTTGTCTGTAAAGCTTTTAATTTCTCTGTCAAATCTGAATGAGATCCTTGCTGGGTAAAGTAATCTTGGTTGTAGGTTTTTCTCTTTCATCACTTTAAGTATTTTCTGCCACTCCCTTCTGGATTGCAGTATTTCTGCTGAAAGATCAGCTGTTAACCTTATGGGGATTCCCCTATGTGTTACTTGGTTTCTTTTCCCTTGCTGCTTTTAATATTTGTCTTTTGTATTTAATTTTTGATAGTTTGATTAATATGTGTCTTCACATGTTTCTCCTTGGATTTATCCTCTATGGGACTCTCTGTGCTTCCTGGACTTGATTAACTATTTCCTTTCCCATATTTGGGATGTTTTCAACTATAATCTCTTCAAATATTTTTTCAGTCCGTTTCTTTTTCTCTTCTTCTTCTGGGACCCTTATAATTTGAATGTTGGTGCATTTAATGTTGTCCCAGAGGTCTCTGAGACTGTCCTCAATTCTTTTCATTCTTTTCTCTTTAATCTGCTCTGCAGTAGTTATTTCCATTATTTTATCTTCCAGGTCACTTATCTGTTCTTTTGCCTCAGTTATTCTGCTATTGATCCCTTCCAGATAATTTTTAATTTCATTTATTGTGTTGTTCATCACAGTTTTTTTGCTCTTTAGTTCTTCTAGGTCCTTGTTAAATGTTTCTTGTATTTTCTCCATTCTATTTCAAAAATTTTAGATCATCTTTACTATCATTATTCTGAATTCTTTTTCAGGTAGACTGACTATTTCCTCTTCATTTGTTAGGTCTGGTGGGATTTTGCCTTGCTCCTTCATCTGCTGTGTGTTTCTCCATCTTCTCATTTTCTTAACTTACTGTGTTTGGGGTCTCCTTTTTGCAGGCTGTAGGTTTGTAGTTTCCGTTATTTTTGGTGTCTGTGTCCAGTGACTAAGGTTGGTTCAGTGGGTTGTGTAGGCTTCCTGGTGGAGGGGACTAGTGCCTGTGTTCTGGTGGATGAGGCTGGATCTTGTCTTTCTGGTGGGCAGGTCCACATCTGATGGTGTGTTTTCTAGTGTCTGTGGCCTTATTATGATTTGGGGCAGCCTCTGTGTTAATTGATGGGGTTGTGTTCCTGTCTTGCTAGTTGTTTGGCATAGGGTGTCCTGCACTGTTTCTTGCTGGTTGTTGAGTGAAGCTGGGTGCTGGTGTTGAGATGGAGATCTCTGGGAGATTTTCACCGTTTGATATTACATGGAGCTGGGAGGTCTCTTGTGGGCCAGTGTCATGAACTTGGGTCTCCCACCTCAGTGGCACAGCTCTGACGCCTGACTGGAGCACCAAGAGACTGTCATCAGAATAAAAGGGAGAACAGCTCAGAATAAAAGGGAGAAAAAAAGAAAGAAAGAAGAAGATAATAAAATAAAATAAATAAAGTTATTAAAATAAAAATAATTATTAAGAAAAAAATATTTTTAAGTAATAAAAAAATAAAAGAAATGGACAGACAGAACCCTAGGACAAATGATAAAAGCAAAGCTATACAGACAAAATCACACACAGAAGCATACAAATACACACTCACAAAAAGAGAAAAAGGGGAAAAATATATATATATCATTGCTCCCAAAGTCCACCTCCTCCATTTGGGATGATTTGTTGTCTATTCAGGTATTCCACAGATGCACAGTACATCAAGTTGATTGTGGAGATTTAATCCGCTGCTCCTGGGGCTGCTGGGAGAGATTTCCCTTTCTCTTTTTTGTTCACACAGCTCCCGGGGTTCAGCTTTGGATTTGGCCCTGCCTCTGTGTGTAGGTCGTCTGAGGGTGTCTGTTCTTCGCTCAGAGAGGACGAGTTTAAAGGAGCAGCTGATTCAGGGGCTCTGGCTCACTCAGGCTGGGGGGAGGGAGGGGTACGAATGCGGGTGCGAGCCTGCAGTGGTAGAGGCTGGCGGGACGTTGCACCACCCTGAGGTGCGCCGTGCGTTCTCCCGGGAAGTTGTCCCTGGATCCCGGGACCATGGCAGTGGCGGGCTGCACAGGCTCCTGGGAGGGCAGGTGTGGAGAGTGACCTGTGCTCGCACACAGGCTTCTTGGTGGCGGCAGCAGCAGCCTTAGCGTCTCATGCCTGTCTCTGGGGTCCGCGCTTTTAGCCGCAGCTCGCACCCATCTCTGGAGCTCCTTTAAGCATTGCTCTTAATCCCCTCTCCTCGCGCACCAGGAAACAGAGGGGAGAAAAAGTCTCTTGCCTCTTCGGCACGTCCAGACTTTTCCCCGGACTCCCTCCCGGCTAGCCATTGTGCACTAACCCCTTCAGTCCGTGTCTACACTGCCAACCCCAGTCCTCTCCCTGCGCTCCGACCGAAGCCCAAGCCTCAACTCCCTGCCCCACCCGCCCCGGCTGGTGAGCAGACAAGCCTCTCGTACTGGTGAGTGCTGGGCGGCACCGACCCTCTGTGCGGGAATCTCTCTGCTTTGCCCTCCGCACCCCAGTTGCTGTGCTCTTCCCCACAGCTCCGAAGCTTCCCCCCTCCGCCACCCGCATTCTCTGCCCGTGAAGGGGCTTCCTAGTGTGTGGAAACCTTTCCTCCTTCATAGCCTCCCACTGGTGCAGGTCGTGTCCCTATCGTTTTGTCTCTGTTTATTCTTTTTTCTTTTGCCCTACCCAGGTACGTGGGGAGTTTCTTGCCTTTTGGGAGGTCTGAGGTTTTCTGCCAGCGTTCAGTAGGTGATCTGTAGGAGTTGTTCCACGTGTAGATGTATTTCTGATGTATTTGTGGGGAGGAAGGTGATTTCCGCGTCTTATTCGTCCACCATCTTGAAGCTCCTCCCCCTTATTTAAACTTTGGAATAAGACTTAGAGATAGGTATTAGCATCCCAATTTTATTGATGTAGAAGTAGGCTTAGAGAAATAAAGTAGTTGCCCAAGATAATGTAATCCTGTGATGATTTCCACATAGGTTGCTTTGACCTCATAAACTGATGTACTTGAAGAGGAGAGAGATAGAGAAAGAGAGAGAGAGAACTCAAAATTCATCATAAATTTATCTAAATTAACTTTTATTAACGTCTGTGTTTAAATCTAGCTCACAAAATTTCTGAACATTTAATAGTCATTACTCATGAGCTCATATGAGCTCACACCAGCACTCCACTGGTGGTCTTCTGAGTCAGTAACACTTCCTGGAGAAGGTGAGCTCTTAGGTAACAGGTAAGTAGGAATCAACTGCCAAAATGCCTTGGGGATGAAAAGGTAGATAAGCACATTAAGGCACTGGGTCATATAATTGTGAGGGGAGTATGATGTGTGAATAGAAATACAAGTAGTTTTGTATTTGAATTTAGGATGAAATTCTCAGAAAGCAAGGGCCATGGTAGGAAAGATCCTGCCAATTACATTAAGGGGCTTGGAATTTATCCTACAGGCCCAGGGTGCTACTGAAGGATTTAAAGTAAGTGAGTGAATTATTCAGATTTATGGCTGAGATATGATCTTCTGGCCAATCCTCATAGAATGAATTTGAGAAGAAACAAGGCTAGAGACACATAAACCAGTTAGAAGCCTGTTGCAGTGGTTCAGGGAAGTGATGATATAAACTTATCATCTTCTTATGTTGTATTTAAGAAGAGGTGACAGATTCCAGAAATATTTAGGAAGTAGAATCAGCAGAACTGATGATTGATTAGAAGTGGGCAGGGGTGAGGGAGAGGGAAATTAGTGATGGCTTCCTGGTTTCTAGCTCAGCTTATGGATTTGGGGACCATGGCCAAGAAATGGAGTCAAGAAGGAGGATTAGATTTCTGGGGTATAAGCTGATTAATGCAAAGTCGGTAAGTAGAGTATCAGTTATTGTGGGGCAACTATGTGGAAATATCTTGCAGGTCTAGCTAAAGATAAAATCTAGAGCACCACTAATATATAGATGATAGTTATAACCTTAGTAGCGGATGAACCCTAGAGGGAAACGTCTGGAGCTGTAAAGAGTATGGACCAAAGCAGAACCTGAGGCTCCATTGGCATCTAAAGGATTGGTAGAGGAACAAGGGCCAGTTCTGGAAACAGAAGGACTGAGCAGAGAGGTGGGAAGCAAGTAGGAGAACACAAAGCATACAGTCCAGGAAGAGAGACCTTTAAGAAGCAAGGATTCGGAAAAAAAAAGTCAATAATGCCAAATGAAATACAGTTGCTATTTTGTAATTTTTTTGCCTAAAATTAAAATATGATATATTTCCCATGCTACAAGATATTTTAAAAATATCATCTCAATTGGTGTTCTTACTTTCAGAAAATTTTAATGTACAAATAGTGTGGATGGACTTATTATGGAATAATGATAAAATCTAGAAATAAATATATATTATTTTTTCATCATAACTATCATTTATTTTTAAAAATATGTCTCCTTGGATGGAGCTCAGGTAAACCAACTAGTGTCATGCTTACTTTGAATCTTTTTATTCCACTTTCTAGAGTTAATAGCTGTTAGCATTTCAAATGTCTATGATTTTAGGACTTTTCTGTATGTGTGGGTATGTGTACACATAAATTAATATGTATTTCATTTATAAGGAAGTGCACTGTACTACTTATAAAATCTTTCAATGACTGCATACTGTTCAGCATGTGGCTACATTATAATTTGTGTATTCAATACCCATTACTGGATACTTTAAATTACTGTCATTATTTTTATCTATTTTAAGAATTGTTAAAAAAAATTCTTTGTACTTAAAACTTTTGTATGCAATTTGAGTTTTTCCCCCCTTTTGGAACATATTCCAAATGTAAAATTAATGGGTATGAACACTTAAGGATTTTGACACATTTTATCAACATGTTTTCCAGAAATACAGGTCTGTTTAGATTTCCACCAGCACTCTAAAACATGCTCATTTCTGAAGACTTCAGCAGTGTGTCATGTTCCCCAATTTCATCTGTATTTTAAAATAGTTTTCATACTCCAATTTAAAAAACATTGCTGTACACCTGAAACTAACACAACATTGTAAATCAACTATACTCCAATAAAAATATAAATAAATAAAAAAATAGTTTTCATAGGTCTTTCACTGATAATTCAAAGCAGATTTTAAAGCCAAACTTTTAAAAATAATTTATTTATTTAATTTATTTTATTTTTAGCTGTATTGGGTCTTTGTTGCTGCACACGGGCTTTCCTCTAGTTGTGGCGAGTGGGGACTACTCTAGCCCGGTGTGTGGGCTCCTTATTGCAATGGCTTCTCTCATAGTGGAGCACGGGTTCTAAGCACACGGGCTTCAGTAGTTGTGGCTAGTGGGCTCTAGAGCGCAGGCTCAGTAGTTGTGGCACACAGGCTTAGTTGCTCCATGGCATGTGGGATCCTCCCGGACCAGGGCACGAACCTGCGTCTCCTACATTGGCAGGCAGATTCTTAACCACTGTGCCACCAGGGAAGCCCAAGCCAAACGTTTTCACATCGTGTTATAAACTAGATGTAAAACCAGGATGAATTGAGACAGCAGGAGATACCTTATTTTGACCAGTCAGATTGTCACAGCTTCTTGTTGAGCTGTTACCCCAACTGTGCCTCGCTTCCACTCTGTGCTTGTATTCAAACTGCTTTATGTACCCATTGCTTGGACAACCTCCTTCCCTCTCTTCTCCTTGTCCAAATTGTAAATTTCTTCCAGTTATTTCTGAAAGCTCTGGTGCCTATTACACAATATACAATTTAACATTCAGTTACATGCTTTCCTGGATTTCTTCCTTGGGCAGCAAGATCTTGAGGGTAAAGACAACATCATTTAGTCTGTTCCAGTTGTCATCTGTGAAACAGGTCCCTGCACGGGATTGGACAGGCACTTGGGAAATACAGAAGGGAATAGCACAGAATCATAGGCCTACCAGCTTTGTGCTAACTAACTAATTGCCTATTCTAATAAAAAAGTAGAAGTTAGCTGCAAAAATTTTATGAACATTTTATATACGGTTACATATAGTTTTTTAATTGAATTTCTTGCAGAATGAATTTAGAAAGGGGAGCTATGATCGATGTTGTGTGTGCATGTAGGTGGTGTGTGTGTTATGTTGTAGAGGGGTGGGTAGTATGTGGGTAAGAAAAAAGACAGATCTAGATGACTTATTTTACCTGTTTGTGAAAGCTAATTAAAGAAATACTGAGTTGCTTCAAACACAAAGCTGATAGGAGAAAGACTGACATAGAACTTAGACCTGCTGACTTTCTGGTCAATACTAGTTTTACACCACGAGACTCCACCTTTAAAATCTATATATTTTCAATTCTATTTCTTCATGTACAATGTACTCAGAAAATATTTATAAAAGCTATAATTTAGTCTCAAACTTGAAGTGTAAACATTTCTGTAATCTTAAGTGGTTGAAACCAGAGAGAAACTTCGGGGACTTCACAAGTTTTCCATTTTTCATTATTTCTTCCAAAGCAAATAACTTCTCTATGTAAATGTACATCTTGTTTTTTCTTCATATGTCTTCTTTTTCATAATCACCTTCATTCAAAAATGTTATTCCTATTTAAATACCTAGGTAATATGACTTTGGGTTATTATTGCACTCTTGTTATATCTTCTGTGACAATATATTGCATTTGCTCTAGGTGTCCCTATACTGTATCTTTGTGAAAAAAACCCCACAAGTATCAGAAAATCTGTTTATGAAAGAATGCCCACAGCTTCTCTGAGTAGAACTTAATATGTGTATGTGTGTGTGAATGTTTGTGTTTATACCTGTAACCTCTTATGCAGCACATTATAGAATTAAAGATGTTTTAATGATGTTGTGGGTGATTGATGATGTTACTCTTTGCTATATTGGTTATAATTTTACAGGCTTGACTAACTTTGTTAAATTTTGGTCCATCTGTATTTTCATGCTTTGTGTCTATATATATGGACATGTGTTTGTATAAGCATCTTTATATGCACACACGCACACAACATGAATTTGTGGATATATATGATGTAATGAGATGAACACTTAGGGGGAAATTTCTATTCCTTTAATGACCATCCAGTGATAAAATCTGATAGTTTTCAGAAGTACATTAAGACAGCTTTGACTTCTAAGTTTGCCAGGCAGAGCTATCTCTTTGTAAGCTTAATTTTATCAGCAATTAGACCTCCAGGGTAGTTGCAACGAATGTATTCAGCTCTGTGACTGGTGTTTCTCATCCTTCTGGAGCACCTTTCCAGCCCTCTGCACTCTGAGCTGCATGAACACATCCCCATGAGTGCCCTGGCAGCGATTAGTGGGGTCCACATAATTGAGTAAAATCTGGATGTCAAGGGTTTTTCAGTCTGACCTCCAATGCCAACTCTCTTGGTGGAGAAACACAGAGCTCCCGTCTCTTCCACCTGCCTACTTGGATACCGTTTCGGTATTGAAGGAGCTCTTGTAATAGGAAGGACTCCTATTTCAAGCTGGGTTCTCTTTCTTTCTTTATATCCCCAGGATGTAATTATCTCATGATAATCACCTTTGTGTCTAATGACTTAATTAGGTAATCACATAAGTGCTGTAAGTGACGTTTTGTGTGATGAAAATGCCTAGAGTGTAGTAAATCATCAAAGTTCCTAAGTGCTGGACAAAAAAGCATGTACACCCAGTCTAGGAGTTAATTTCTCTACCTGTGCTCCCCCATCCTGCTCCCCACACCACAGATCTTTTTTTTTTTTTGGAGGGGAGAAGGAGGTGGGAGGAAAAAAACAAAACAAAACTTCTTTATACTGAACAGCTGGGGGAGGGTATAGTGGCATTCTTCTGAGCTCTGACACTTTTGAATCTGCCCTACACACATACATGCAGAGTTTAAAGTATAATTGCTACTTTTTCTCAAAATAAGGCCCATTAGCCAGAAAGCAGCAACAGCTGTCTGAGGGCTGCATTTTCTTTTTTTCTTTGCTTTCCCTTTTCCCTTACTGTATTTATTCGTGTTGTGGGTATGTTTCCCAGGTAAAAATTGGCATTTCTGGAACCATAACATTTCAGTTTTGTTCCGGCCTTCAGATGTACACACTTAAGTGAAAGTGCCTCAAGATGTTATTTTGCCAAAGGTTGTTAAGCAATTTGAAATGACTTTCTCTACAAGTGCAATATGACATTTTGTGAAACAAGAGACCCATTACTGTCTTGTCTCTCTCAACTGGTTTACGTACGAAGGGTTTTGTTGGGAACTTTGACAAATGATATTTTTAAAATGTTTGCTCTGCCACAGCGTGTTAGTCCAAAAACAAAATTAAGAAAGGAAAATGTTGTAGGTTGAAAAAACCTGTCTTTGAGTTTTCTAATTCTCTGCTCAGTTCTCCTTGGATGCAAATAATCAATGGCTATTTTCCATTCATTAAATAAGTGAACGCTACAAGAAATTGGCCAAGTCTTAAACTAGTCCTACAATAATTTTATATAATTATATAATATTTTAACCTATCCTCCCATAATACTTTGCATTTTTTCCATTTCCCTTTCTGCCTTTTCCAGAAAGCTTTTTGGAATCATGGGAGCCTGAAAATATTTTCTTACTCCAAAATTCTATAGCCTCATCTTTCTACTGATTCATCAGCTTACCTCCAGCTGTTCATTCAATCCTATACTTGCTCATTTTCATTTAATAGACATTTATAAAATGCCTACTATATTTTTGCTTCCAGGGCTTCTTTTGTTGTATTGAATTTTGTGGTGGTTGTTGTTTTTAAACATGCCATTTTGTTTACTTATTTATTGTGTCATGAAATAAGGTTCTAAACTTCTTAAGGGTCAAGCCTTTACACAGTATGAACAAGCAATATTTAATAGATTTTTTTTGAACATGTGACTTTTCCAAAGACCAGCTATCCAACGGACATATTTCCTTTTCTTCTTAATGTTACTACAAATAACACATTTGACACTGAATATTTGTACACTCTCTCTATCATTTTTCTGGAAGAAGTCTAACAGCAGACCTGAATGAAATGTAGCAAAGCATGCTGTTCAGGAACAGTGGTGTGGCTCAAGCCCAAAAGTTTGCAGAGAAGCACTTATTTCTTATAACATGAAGGGATGAAGGTGAGATGTAGGCAGGGATTTACAGACTGGAGGACAGGAGTGACGGACACTTTCACTTGCCCAGCTGAACCAGAAGAGCGGTGATTTCTGGCCCAAAATGGTAGGACATCCTAAAATACTGTAACAAAACTTTATAGGTTCGTTTCTATTGAGTCATATTTTATTTTTTATTTATTTATTTTTTGGGCTGCGTTGTGTCTTCATTGCTGCCCCACGGGCTTTCTCTAGTTGCAGTGATCAGGGGCTACTCTTCGTTTCAGTGTGCAGGCTTCTCATTGCGGTGGCTTCTCTTGTTGCAGAGCACTGTTTCTAGGCGGGTAGGCTTCAGTAGTTGCTGCATGTGGGCTCAGTAGTTGTGGCTCGCGGGCACGTGGGATCTTCCCGGACCAGGGCTCAAACCCGTGTCCCCTGCACTGACAGGCGGATTCTCAACCACTGTGCCACCAGGGAAGTCTTGAGTCATATTTTAAAAGGCTCATGATCAATGACAAGTTCCTTAGCCTCAGTTTATTAACCTGGAGTGAGTCTCAGAATCTCCTAGGAAACTTCTTAAGCATTTGAGTGTGCATTTGAGTGCACCACATTTCCAGAAGCACAACTGTAATTGTCAGTGTGCTTTATTGCAGGGGTCCCCAAACCCCAGGCCGCGGACCAGTAACAGTCCACAGCCTGTTAGGGACCGGGCTGCACAGCAGGAGGTGAACAGCTGGTGAGAGAGAGAGAAGCTTCATCTGCAGCTTCCCATCGCTCACATTGCCACCTGAGCCATCCCCGCCCCCTTCCGTCCGTGGAAAAATTGTCTTCCACAACACCGGTCCCAGGTGCCAAAAATGTTGGGGACCGCTGCTTTGATGGATTACCAGAACTGGGAAGGACTCTAGAGACAATAGAAATCCAACGATTTTAAAAGTTCCTGGGTGTTACCTTAATTCTGAAAATTCTAAAAAGTTGGAATCACTCCAGAGATTTGGTCTAGGTTCTTAAGAGTGAATGGCTGGGGTTTAACTTCAAAAGAGAGGCATTTTGTAAATATGGACGCAAAAGGGGGGGAAATAAAACCCTAACCCTGGGGGCTTCCCTGGCGGCGCAGTGGTTGAGAGTCCACCTGCCGATACAGGGGACACGGGTTCGTGTCCCGGTCCAGGAGGATCCCACATGCCGCGGAGCGGCTGGGCCCGTGAGCCATGGCCGCTGAGCCTGCGCGTCCGGAGCCTGTGCTCCGCGGCGGGAGAGGCCACGACAGTGAGATGCTCGCGTACCGAAAAAAAAAAAACAAAAAACCTAACCCTGAACAAGGCAATCAGAGGAGGGAGTTTTTTCAGGTATACAAACAAGAGCACCCACTCGAAGCCCGTCGTAAGTCATGCCTGTGATCCAGTCTGGCCCAGATTATTAGATGATCCCCAGTCTGTCATGTTGTGCACCGCTGGAACAAAGAATCCATCCTTTCAGCCGCAAACGTGTATAAGGCAGAACTGGAAGAGAGAGAATACTTTTTGATAATGATAGATTTAATCAGAATTTTCTAAAAAACAAAGCAAGACTTTTGATAGAGAGGAGCAAAGTCTCTCTATATGGTAATGAACTATTCACCACTTTGACTTGCCTTAGTGAGAGGGACCCTATCTGTCTTAGGGGTGCTAGAAAGCACATTAGCATAGCAGCGCCATCGACCTCATGGATGATACTCCTTCAGGTCACTTAAAGAAATAGGTTTTACTGATTTCTGAGAGTTGGTTTGATGCAATCTGTACAGGTAATTTTGAAGAAGAAAATGGACATATATCCAGCCTAATTCTCAGATGCCATAGCTGATAGATATTAAATCCTCAAAAAGATTTTCTGAATTCACATGAATTGATAAAAGACCCTAAAATGAGAGCAGAAAGATAGGAAGGTGGAGAGTCAGAGAATGTTCTTCTGCAGAGATTGGGGATCTACTAAATTAAGAGCTAAGCTCCTAATAAAGGCTTACAAATTTATATAGGATAAAAGTAAATGATAGAAGAATTTTCAATTAAGGTAACTAAAGAATGGCACTGCAACTTAATACAATTTTTTATTAGCACTTTTCACCCAGTGCCTAGGATCCTATGTGCTTTGCTTGGGGAATATCTTTTAAATTTTACATGAATAAATAAAGAATATCTTTTAAATGAATGAATAAAATGAATGAAAAATGTCTGGTAGCACAATGCTTTCTTTTTAAATTATTATTTTGTGACATGGTATGCTTAAAATAAGTTCCATGTTAATTGGCTCCAAGGACAGATACCTTGTCTTATTCAGCTCTTATATCCTAAGAACAAAATCAGTACCTGAAGCAGAAAAGTAAAAGAGTACAAAGGGGGAGGTGTGGAGACCGGATGGAGAAATGGGAGGAGCCAAAGGTGGAAGTTCAGAGGCTCCAAGTCAGCTTCAGTCTTTGTTTACATCACCTGGAAAACAGATGATCTTGGACATTGTTACCGTTAACCAGTTGAAAACCTGAGTCGCTCGAATTCAATATTCCTATTCAACCAAAGGAAATAAGAATATGAGATTGAATTCATGTTATTCCATTTTTGCCATATGTATGGAGACTGCTATAAGCTAATTCCATAAGGAATTTTTTTTTTTTTTTTGCCTAACCCTGATCTCTTGTACTATGATTGACACTCATATCCATGATTTCTGTCCTCAGTAGAGATTAAAAACAGCTGGTTGCAATTTGCAGCACTAAGATGTTAACAGAACATTTAGCGTAATTGGAGACCATTATTAAGTTGTCCTTCAGACTTCACATTCTCAGGCTAAATAATTTCTGTTCTTTAACCTTCCTTATTATGCTCATTCTTTAATCTGTGAACCAGCCTCATGGTTCTCTGAAGGTGTCTGCACAAGGTGTGATATAAGGCAGGCCAGGAACAGAGCTATTTCCATATACACTCCATGAGTCGGAGTCAAGCTCCCATTTCAGCCAGGAGAGCAAAACAGACCCAACCACAGGCCTAGGAGTCTGAGGAAGGGAGAACTGGCTTTGGGACCAAAGAGAACCAATCAGTGGTCTAAGGTCAGAGGGACCCAATCAGAGTGGCTTCAAGTTCAGAGGCAATCAATCAGAGTGACCTCAAGGTCAGACTCATGCACGCTGGGAAAGCCTGTCATCTGAGCATGGTGAATTCTGGACAGCAAACCACAAAGCCTCAACAGGTAGGCTAATGAGGTCAGTGTCACTTGTTCAGGGCTCAGGAGCACAATCAAAAAGGCTGAGCATCAGGGGATCTGGATATCCAGACCAGGTGAGCTAAACAAACATGATTAACAAAAGGCTAGAAAACAAGAGAAAAGACAAATGCTTATACTGAGCCAATGTTGTGCTTCCCAGCAGGAGGGTCTCCCTGTTTCCTGTCCAGGAGACACTTTCTGAGACTCACACTGTCCCTTCCTCCTCTAGCATGAGTAAGTTTGCACAAGTGACTGGGGTAGACAGTGTGAAGAGCAGCGGCTTTTTCAAAAGTCCACAAATCTATTAGCAATTATTTTTGAGCATTCCTTTTTAACAAATATGTATTGTATGTCTACCATGAACCAAATGCTAAATCACTATTTCAGTTCTGGACTATTCCCCAAAATTAAGTCCTCTATTCATTTTTGTGATGAGAGCAATATGTCCTGGCAGAACATGAAAAAAGTTAGAGGGGTGGGCTTCCCTGGTGGCGCAGTGGTTGAGTCCACCTGCCAATGCAGGGGACATGGGTTCGAGCCCAGGTCTGGGAAGATCCCACATGCTGCAGAGCGGCTGGGCCCGTGAGCCATGGCCGCTGAGCCTGTGTGTCTGGAGCCTGTGCTCCACAACAGGAGAGGCCACAACGGTGAGAGGCCCGTGTACCGCAAAAAAAAAAAAAAAAAAAAGAGGGAAGTGTATATGCCTTGTTTAACAAGAAAAAATTTTTTTTTCCATTTATTCTGCAAATACTGTTGATTACTTATTACAGTCTATTACTAAATCAAAGATGATATCTGAACTCCAGCTTACAATCGGAAAGGAAGTTTGCAATTAAAATATGCTGGTACAATTCTACAAAGCACAGAGGAATAAAGTATAGTTCTTAAATAAAAGTTAATCAATGAATCCTCAACCTCTTTATAGGCTAAATATACACATGGAGATTTTACATGGCTGGCACTGGGAACATTTTGTAAAACTCTTTTGCCTTATATAACACTTTACAACTTTAAAAGTTCTTTCACATTATTTCTCACATAAAAGGAATGAGTTTTATGAGACTAGTAGAGTTGGGTTTTCATACAGCAAGTATAGCCTTCTTTCCACTTGCATTTTTTTTTTAACTGCAAGGTTAGTAAGCTGTTTCTCAGATTAGCCCTCAGTTTACATGTAGTCTACATGTAGTTGTGACAGTGAAATCAGGCAGTTTTTGAGCCTAATTTTTGTAGTTTTAGAAGTGGTAAATGCAGTACTTTACTAAAGTTATTCATACTTTATTAGGATAAACTATGGTTGTTTATTTTCATCTTTCTTGTCTTCCACAACACTCATGATACTAGTATGTTAATAGTGACCTTTTTATAATAAAGGTATTTTAAAATAGAACAGAAGAAGAAGATTAGAATAAGTAGGAAAGGTAAGAGAAATAAAAATAAAAGCACAAAATGTGGATAAGAGGCAACATAACATTTAACAATACTAATTAGAAGACCAGAACCAGAAAGTTTTGGTTTAGTTCCACCTGTATTTAGAGACTTTCAAATAAATATTCAAAGGTATATTAATAATATATGGTTTTAAATGGTCAGAGGTAGCCGTTCTTCCCAGGGAAAAATAAAATTCAGAGTAGTAGGGTCTGTATCTTATCCAATCGGGGAAGTTCAGAAATACTGATGCCAAGAGAAAGTTTCCTATTTTCCTTTGAGTGACAGAATCAGATATCAACATTGTCATACAAACAGCCAGGTCTGGGATTAATTCCTTGACCAAGATGAACAGACACAAAAGACTTTTCAGAAAAGCTGTGCTGTACTACTCTCCCTGTGGTGCTGGTCTTTAAAACAAACAAACCAACCAAAGAGGAGGGGAAAGCATTTTCAAACAGATGAAAACTAAACCAATAAAAGCCTACAATTATTCATTTTAAAGAGTAAATGGGCAAGCTATTCAGTAATAATACCTCTCTACTCTATGGCTTATATTTTCTTTAGGCCATTGTTATTCAGTGATAATTCCCTTGCTTAAAAGCAAGCAATCCAAGCCTATTAAAAAGCATTGTTTTATACAATAGAAAAGGTTTAGATCTAATATTCTAGTCTCTTTTATGAATTGTGGATGTAAAAATTGTTGTATGTTAATTAATTTATTCAGCATAAGCTGTTTCCAGTGTTAAAATGCAAAGTTACAAATTGCTTGAACAGAATTTAATGCGTCAGCTGAGCAGCTCTACTTCCCCACGCATACCCAGTCTCTACCCTCAGCCCTAGCCCCAACCTGGCACAAGGTACTTACTGCTTTGAAAGATTCCATTCCTCTTCACTGAATTATCTAATTTTTAAATTGTGTGTGTGCATGAATTCAGTTGGTGAATTCTTTTCCTTGAGAAATATATATAGAAATATGTATAAATATATATATTTTTAAAAATACACACTTACAAATCTTTTTACCATAGGATGATGTAATGAGAGGTTGCCTGTCTTGATTAATCTCCTTTCAGAGAAAGCACGGCAACCTTGATGGTTGCTACTTTAATAATTTAATATGAAAATCTATTTCCAAATTCTACCCAGGTCCTTCCTTAAAAAAAAAAAAATCAAACATTAAATGATGAATCAGACCAAAGTATACTTGATGTTTTAAATGCTGTCACAAATCTTAAGGACTTCAGTGAGATGCAAAATGAAGGGGAAAAGAAGAAAGAAAATTATACATGTGCCAGTGACTAAATTATGACCTGAAGTTTGCTTATGTTTAAGTTTTCAGATTGATGCCATGACCCAAATTATAAAGATAAAGATATTTTTAAGAAAGGCCAATTAATAAATAGAATCTTTGATGTAGGATGATTAAATAGGATTTTAAGTCTACACTTTGTGATAATGTCATTGCTGTTTTATTTATTAGACTCTCAAAGAGGCCAAATTCTATAATTAAGAGAAATAATTTTGGAGTCAAAGTTATCAGGGCTCAAATCTTAGCTGCATCAGCTTAGTAGCTGTGTGATTTGGGCCAATTAATTAACCTCTTGGTGCCTCACTTTCTTCACACATTAAATGCAGGCAATTATAGTACCTATCATTATAAGCTTGTTGTGAAGATTAAATAAATCCATATGCGTGAAGTGCTTCAAAATGTGCTTGTTACCTAGTGTTGTATAAAGTTCTGCTGTTGTTATTAAAATATGTAGCTATAAATCTAAATATATAAATATTGAAATACATTTCTGAATACTGATTCAGAGTTTTTAACTTATAATGGAGACAGGTAAAGAAAAAGAACTTATGGGACTTCCCTGATGGTCCAGTGGTTAAGACTTCGCCTTCAAGTGCAGGGGGTGCAGATTTGATCCCTGGTTGGGGAGCTAAAATCCCACATGCCTCGTGGCCAAAAAAACAAAACATAAAACAGAAGCAATATTGTGACAAATTCAATAAAGACTTTAAAAATGGTCCACATCAAAAAAAATCTAAAAAACAAAGAAAGGAAACAAAACTTAAAAAATAGAAAAACAAAAAGAAAGGACACAGGAGGAAAGTTAATTGAAATAGTATTTGTTAATTATATCAAATAATGCATGGTTATTACAGTTGCACAATAAAGATACTGTTTTAATGAAGCAATAAAGATCTTGGAATACTTTGGTGGTAGTAAGGCAAATCATACCTGTGAATGATTTGAAACAAGATAACAATATTTGTAATATTTGCCCAGCTCTCATGTGTCAGGTCTCCTCACGAGATTCCCTTCGCAGGGAATCTGACCTTTGAAAAGATGCTTGTTTCTTCTAGATCTCAATGACCACATTGACAAATAATTGAAAAATATTTGTGCTAAGGCAATGTGGTTTTGGACAGTAATTGTATGATAACTCTGTGTAACAATGACTAGACAGAACACGTGCAGGTGCATGATGAGAAACTAGAGTCTACTCAATCCTTTATCAACTAGTACAACCACTTTGCCCCTGCCATGACTGTTCTCACTCATTATCCCTTCCTGTTGTCATAAACCTCAGTGACTCCCAGGAAGCTTGTTTCAGCCACCATGTTTGTGAATGTGCTTCAGTGTTCATCCAGAGAAGTCAATAGGTCAAGAAGAATCATGAATTATATGACTCTTCTATTACACGTAAGATAAATTCTTGGATTTTATATTATTTGAGTTTTTTAAATCAAGTAGACGTTCTTATTTATTAGTAACATTTCATTGTCAGTACTCTCACCACAACACAACAGTATTGCAGCATCCTGTAGGAATAAGGTAAAAAGTACATATTGTTGGCTGTTGTTTCTATTTCAATTTGATTTGAATTTATTGAAGTGAGCTTACATTTATTTGGAGAAAACATCTTTCCAAAACCAAATCTGATCATGTTATCCTCCTGCTTACAATTTGGGGCTAGGTTATGCACCAGTAACAAATAAATTCCAAAATCCCAGTGACTTAACAAGCAAAATACAGATTTATCACTAATGTCACAGTCTAAAATGGGCCAGATCACTCTCCTCTGTAAGTCCCTGCTCCAAGCAGTGACTCAGGGACCCAGATTGTTTCCACTTTGCAATTCTACCTCTAAAGTTCTTTGCTTCAAACTATATGGCTGGAGAAGTTACACCAGCTCTTATTTGCCTCAAACTATTGATAGAATGGCATTACTTTGACATTCCATTTGTGAAAATTAGTTGCATTTTACCTAGCTAAGTGTAATACAGAAAATTGCACACGTGTTTTGATGATCTCTAAGAGTTTCTGCCATATTCTCTATATTAGTTAAAGTTAACTCAAGTTCCTTTAGAGGGCATATGAAACAGTTTGTGATCGAGCCCCTGATGATTTCTTTCTGATTCAACTCTTGACTGTCCCCAGTTCATACTATCCTGCAGACACAGGGAATTGTCATAGGTTCTTAATGGTGTGAGGCATGTTGCTTTGTGTTTTCTCATTTTCTGAAATAAGGGATATCTTTAAAAATTCACGTCAAAATAGGTGTAAGTTGGGAAGGAAGGTTGGTGCCCATGGTTTGTGCAAGTGCTAATCCAGCAATGTGTGGGAGGTACCTTGCTGTTGATTTCCACCTCTGCTGAGCAGTTCAAGTAGATAGCTGATCTAGTTATCAAATGATTGTCCCTCAGATCAGAATCAGCCCTTTTATTACCTACACTGTGATGCTGAGCTGGAGGCTTCAAGTGTATATTCTTTTCAAGGAACACAATGTTAAACTTGTAGTAGAGGTACTGAGGGAGTTTGCAAGTTTTCTTTCTGGTTATAGTATGCTACCATTTTCTGTTTTCCCTTGCTTTTGCTGTATCCCTGCCAGAGTTGCTGTGTTCTAGAGTGTGCAATCCCTCAAAGAGCTTACAGCCCGAGCCCCAGCCTAGTAATCCCTCTCTGTGATCCTCCCCAAACAGACACCCTGCATCCCAGGTCTTGCAACATCCCGTGGGCGAGCAGACTTCCAACACCCAGAATCCTGCTGTGTGCACACCTATGGGCCTCAGCCTGCCTGCACCCCTGAAGGAAGATTCCTACTTGCCATTGACTTGACTAGTTCTGGCCTGGGTAACCCAGAGAACTCCTTCACAATCTAGGGCAGCTGCAACCACATTTTCTACAATAAGATCTGAATCCCACCCTTGGGGATCCCCTCGGTCCCCCATTCTGCCTTCCAAGTTGCTCCTCCCTTGGGTATTCTCCCTTAGCCCTCAAATATTCCTTAGAGTTGTCTTTTTCTCTTTTATAATTACTCCAACATTATAGTTGATAATTCTTTATATTCAGCTTTTCCTGTTCTATGTGGTTTCCCTCTCCTGATGGGACTTTGACTAATAAAATAGCAGCACCCAGTTAAATTGGACCTGGAATTTGGAGCTCCTGTTGTTGAATAAAACCCTTCTGAAAGATTATACAGCATTGAAACAGAAAGTTATTTTGTTTATAGAGGAGTGTCTTATCACATGACAATCATGCAACTAAATAAAGTAGTGTCTCAAGTAAATCAGAATTTCCTCAGCTTGGAAAGTTTGGTATGAACAATTGATAGGCTGAAATGGACCGTCACTCAGGCATGAATAGCTATCACTCTAAAGCTTCTAGCTGATTTTCAAGAGAAGCCCTTCAACTTCCACAGATACATAATTTAAGTAAAGAAACAAATGTCAAGTATAAGTTTTAACAAACAGGAAACAGAAAAAGCACTAACATTCTTCTGTGTGCCTCCACATCATGCACTCGGTCTTAAAAGTGATAAAGATGCTGTGATCATAAACAAGGGCTTTGTAAAGCAATGTGTGATCCTTAAGATATGTATAACCGGAGGTGTCCACAGTGATTTTTGGTGTGTGAATGTTGTAAAGGGATAGACTGAAATGTTGACTGCGATCCTGAATAAGAAAGCAGAAAGTGATTGAATGAATAAATGTATGTTATATTCCAATATTAAAAAAAAATAGAAAGTGAAAACAACATATATTTAATAATAGTTACTCTAGCAAATTGTTGCAAATTTACTGTACCTTTTTCTTATTGGTAACTTAAAGGAAAGGAAATCCGGTGTTTCAAAAGGGTCATGCTCTTTCTTATCTCAGGGTTTTCACATATCTGTTAGTTCCACCTGGAGAAGCTGTCCCTGCCCACCGCACCTCCCCACTCAAAGCTCCCACTACCAGAAAAAAAGAACAGTCTACAGATCACTCCCTTTTCTCCTCCTAATTCTTTTTCATGGGCCCAGCCACTCTGCAGCACGCGGGATCTTCCTGGACCGGGGCACGAACCCGTATCCCCTGCATCGGCAGGTGGACTCTCAACCACTGCGCCACCAGGGAAGCCCTCTCCTCCTAATTCTTAAGTATTCAATTCAGCTGCTTCCTCCTTTGCAAAAACTGTGCCTCACCCACCTCCTCCCCACCTATCCACACCTGTACCCTTACCCTCACCATCCCACAGGCATAGCCACCAACACACACCAACAAAGTGAACTAGTTTTTTAGCCTGTTGCTCTCAAAGTACCATGTTCATTTTCTTTTATATTTTCGTTTTACACTTTTCATTTACATTTGTTCCATCTCATTATTTTGGTCCATTTACTTTTCTGTCTCTTCCATTTATTGTGAACTTCACAAGGGCACGTATTTTTTCACCTTTTTTTTTTAAAAAAAAAAAAAAACATGTAGAATAGAGCTGGCACATAGGAGCTCAATGAATGTTGTTTTGTATGAAAGATGCAATATTTTAGACTTTGGGCAAGATGCTGGAGTAAAAAGGGAAAGAATCCTTAATCAAATAATCATCATGGAGTTTTACAGTCTAAATGTGGGAATGTCTGGTAATTACCTGTTTATACATCTGGGAAAATTGTTCAGAATGCTTTGGGAATTATGGCTAATTTATATAGCATTTATTGTGTCACATTTTATTCTGTGTGCTTTAGATATGTTAAGTCCTTTAATATTTACAATGAATGCCTGTGGTGGGAACACACATTATCTCCACTTGATGATAAAGAACCTACACACAAGAGGAATCAAGTGTTGTATCTGATGACAATTCGTAAGGGACAGAGAGCTAGGACTTGGTCCAAGGCAGCCTAACCCTAGGCTCCATGAGCTTAATGATCACACTGCATATTTGGTAAGGTGAAGGAAAGGGCTAGGAAGTGGCCAGGGATGACTTTCCAAAGGGAACGTTTGAACTGAGGTACCATGTAACATTTTGGAAACAAAAAGGTAAAAATTAAATTTATCATTGTTAATGCTTTTAATTTTGTATACATTTTCTCAATGATTTTTTCCACGTGAGGCAAGGTTTTATACTGGAAGCCAGAAGGTCAGAAGAATTAATTTTTTTTTTTTCTATTGGATAATTCATTTCAGGCACTACTTAATTGTGCTTCAAATATTTGCAGAACACTGTGCTTGGAATGAAAGAATCACACGTTAACCAACATCAGTCTTGTCCTCTAAGGCAGCGATCCCCAACAGTTTTGGCACCAAGGACCAGTTTCATGGAAGACAATTTTTCCACGGACAGGCGGGGGCGGAGCGATGGTTCAGGCAGTAATGCGAGCACTGGGGAGTGGCTATAAATACAGATGAAGCTTCGCTCCCATGCCCGCCGTTCACCTCCCACTGTGTGGCCCTGTTCCTAACAGGCCGCAGACTGGTACGGGCCCATGACCCAGGGGTTGGGGACTCCTGCTCTAAGGACCCAACACTAAGTGGCAGATTCAGATTCACTCATTTAACGAATAATTTTCTGAGTGCTATTTTGAGTTAGGCACTGGTGTGAATGAGAGCTGAGCTATTCAGCTGGGTGTCTGAGAATTCAACTCAGTTCAATTCAATTCTGAAACTACCTATCCAGAGAGAGTATCAGATCCCGCAGGTAAAGGGCTTAGTCTCACAGAGCCCACCACTTCAATGGCAAATTTCAAGCCCAGGTTGTTACTAACTTCTGCAGAAAACTGCTTGCAAATAATTAGGGACAGGTAACTTATTGGGAGAGAGACTAATATGTAGACTTATTGCAGACATGTGTTACAGATGAATAATCAATATGTTCATATAAAGGCTGACATACAGCTAAAATATAGATCACTTATTTTTTTTAATATGTGGCTAGAGATTATTCAGGAACCACTCTCAGAAAAGAAGAGGAAATACATTCTGCTCTCTCTCCTTAATTTGACAAGTTGAAACTTGGACCCTGGCTCATGAGAGGCTAGGAAATGAGGGAATGTGTTCAAACACGTGGAATCCATGCTATTTCTGCCTCTACAGGAGGGGAGACTCTTACATCTATATAATTTTAATATAATAGAAAGTACAAGGTCACCAAAACTCAGGAAGTTCAGATCAGGGACCAAAATCTTCTGAAACGTCCAATAGTACAATTTGGTTGAGATACAGTCTTCTTTAAACAACTAATTTACATAGTTTTGGGCTCCATGAGGCCAAGGAAGAGTGGGTATAGAAGTTCACATCATGGCCACTAGTTGTCCATTTCTCTCCCCTGCACAGGAAGCCAAAAAAGAAGAGATAAGAAAAGAGTGATATGGTGATTTATGTGAGTTTCATTAAGGAAAACCTTCCAGAGAATCACATCCCACACTCCTAATGTTTTGAGAAGATGAGTTTGTTTTCCTTTCTCAATTCATCTTTCTTAAATTTGAGATGTTTGCTTTACATTTTTTGAAATATATCATTAGCAGCAGGTCTATAAATTAGCCTATGATCCCTTCTGTATTCACCTTCATTAGATGAATTGAGAGAACATTGAGGATATGGCGTATAACTCAATTCCTTTAATTTATCGTAAATGTTTTTAAAAAGCTGGTAAATTAGTCATTTTCAGAGATGCTTAACAAATTGAGAGAACACAATGGAGTTCATTCCTTTTAAAAATATTGAGGATTGTAAACAGAATATCTGAACCACCCTCAAGAATGAACAAAACAAATAGCAGTTCCAATTATTAAATAAAAGAGCACTAGAAAGGGAGTCAAGAGACAAAGGGTATAGGATTGGGTTCAACATCATGGAGTGTGACTTAACCTCACTGAACTTCTACACACTCATTTATAAAACAAAATCATTCAGAAGCATGTCTCCACCTAGACAGTATTGTCAGTTGGGGGGAATTCTTTGTTATAGGGGCTGCCCTGTGCATTGTAGGAGGTTTAGCAGCATCCCTGGACTGTACAAACTGGATGCTACTACCACTCCCACTCAATTGTGGCTCCAAATTGTGACTCAGAAATGCCTCCAGACTTTGCTAAATGTTCCCTGGGGGGCAAAATCACCCCCACGGAGAATCACTAAACTAACAGCCCCTCTAGTTCAAAGTTTCTATAATTCTAAATTACTGAACCCCAGCCTGAAGGCACCTGAAAACCCTCATTCAGAGCCTCTCTCCTTGGGAAATATGACAAGAAGACATTATGTTTGGATTCAGAAAATACTGGGGCTAAAAAGGGGTGAAGGAAAACAAGGATTTTCCACTAGAATCTGCAAAGGGAAAGCAAAAAGATGTCTTCCCAATAGAGATGCTTTTAGTTTCTGCAAAAGCATTGGAAAAGTGAGCATAAAAGCACAAACACCTTTCTATCTGTTGACCTTCACTGGTAGTCATCCACTAAGAACTAAGAATGTCTTTTCCCTTAGCTGCATGGAACCTACCAAGCAGTTCAGTAAGACCCCAGCCACCAGCTCCTGCTCAGAATCTCTTTCAAACAAAGTTCTTTGCATTCAGCACTCAATCACATTTGCATAGTTTTGACTTCCTCTTAGATAATTTTCCTGCTGTGTCTGAGGAGAAAATCATCCTATTCTAGTTTTTCTCTCTTGTATTTACAGCCAGGAGCTACCTTTGCATTTTTCCTGACTGTGAACATTATTTTCTTCTCCTTATGGCTCTGATTACTTGATATATTCATGGCATTGGTACTTGGATTTTTTTTTTCTTTTTTTGGAATGAAGGATAAAGGAGAGAAAGGCTCAGTAAACTGGGGAACACGATTCCTGATTCCAGACTAGTCAATACGTAGCTGCTTGAGTCATCTCAGTTTCCCCCTTTAAAAAAATGATGTGTTTGGACAAAAAGACCTCAATCTGAGATCACCACATGTCTGGAATTTTCTTGCATAGCCCTGTGTTTTCGTATTCTGATTGTCGACTTATTTTTAACAAACAATGTGTTTCTAGTTTTGAGTTAGTAAAGCATGGTCGTTATATCACTAATCTGTCTTCCCAGCCAGGTCTAAAGGCATGAGATTCTTGGGAGACTAGAATGGTTGGGACATTGTTTTTGTCTCATTTTAAAACGAAGAGAAAGCAGGCATCTCTTTTGGAGCAGTGCTGCTTTTTTTTTTGTACGATTTTGTTTTGTTTGTTTGATCATTACCTTGGGTGCCTGTTGGTTCTGGTATTCATGAAAATGTTTTAGGATCTGTCAAGAGGATTTCGGATAGTACTGCTCTTGTGCCACTAAAGCTAATGGGACAGTAGTTATTACCAGCCAATATTCGTCTGCAAGTCCTACCAGACCCAAACATGGAGTGTTGAGGTCTGGAATGATTCCACATAGATATTCATGTTGAGGAAACTCCCTTCTTTTGAACAAAGCCTCATTCTGTTGGTTTTAATGGTAAAATCCATATAGTTAAATCCATCTGTCTCCCACTCCAGGTAAGGCAATTAATCTGTTTAGTAGTAAATGGATGTGTTTCTGAGAGCCAGGAAGTTTAGCCAGTGGGTCCATTTTCCAGTTTTAATCATGAAATATGGATACAGGGATTGAAGCCATCTAATGGCATGTGGAAAGCCAAAATAATTTTTCTTTTTAGAAAGAAAGAAATACCTGTGCTACTGTTACTCTGCCCACCCCCCTCCCACTGCTGAATGTTTTATTCATTTATCATGCTAATAAACATATATGTATAGACTGTAGATAACAGTGGAAACATCAATCTGTTTAGCTAATCCTTGCTTTCTTCTTAGTGAAATTTTTTTTTTTCTCTGTTTTATCAGCAACAGAGCAATCCTGTCTCTCAACAGCTCCTTCCCAGCACTTATTTCTCTTCACCTCCCTCCTTAATAAATAGACTCGGTGTTGAACATATGACTTTTACCCCTCTATTAATCTCGGCAGACTGTGGGGATGCTGAAACATGCTGGCTAGTGGGAAAGAAGATGTTTTTCATGTGGTTTTGCAATGCAAACATTTTAGGAGTGTGCAATGCCTCTGTCACATTGAACTTATTGGAGTTCCAATGGCTTTGTTTCCAAGGGGAAATTGGTGCTTTAGTGAAGACATTGGTACGTGGTAAAAACATATTCTAAAAGCTCCTGTGAGTGAAGAAAGAGGCTTTTCCCCCCTGATCTGGGGTGGGGGGAAATGCCAACCTACTTTAAAAATGGATTAAAATGACTTTCTAATCCTCTCCATAGAAAGCTAAGTGTTGTTTAGAAAACTGAGTTTAATACAGTCACTTAAAGCTAAAATGTCCATTGTGTGATAGAATAGTAAGGCTGAGAGAAGGAATGAATTTTCTGGGAAAACATGAGATTTTTAACCAAAATTACAAGAATTTTTATTAATTAAGGTGATTATATAATTTTTCATCCAAAGTAGGATTTTTTGAGAATGGGAGGGAACACTATGAATAAATAGGCTGAGACAGTAGGTGTAATCCAAGACAGTCCTTGGAAAATCTGGAAATATGGCAGCTCTGGAATAACTCACTTGCTGACTAGGCAGAGGGGAAGTCCCTATTCATAGGCAATCAGGTGAAAGGCAGTTTAAAGGCATACAAGAATTCTTCAAGGTGAAGGTAACTTGTTCCAGTGTATTATTGTTTTCTGGTCATCTTCTTTTTTCTTAATAGTATCAAACATACAATACAATAAATCTCCAAAGCATAACAGCCCTTTAAATATGCAGAACACTCTTTAAGTGAAAGAATCGCAAGGGGTGTGACAAATTTTACATACCAAGAGACCTTTTTTAATGACTAAATACTGACAAAATCTCTTCAAAATAAGCAACATTTGTTTCTGTAGAAGAAAAGCCTGTACTCGCAACCATCTATTTTCCTATATAACATGTTTTTCTGGGTGAAAATATAACCTGTAGTAGATAGTTACATAAAGGTCTAAGGAGAAAGGTTAGGAAGCTAGGAAATGGGAGCAAGCTGAGGATGTATAGCTTTCAGGCTTCGAATATGAAGCCTGAGTACCCTGGTCCCAAGTGCTGTGTGCAGTGATGAGCTAGGATAATAAGTCACCTCATCACTTGGGACACCCTCCCCTTTAAAGTTCGTTTCCACATTTAGACATCCTATTAAATCATAAAATATTTTATCCTCTTTATTTTCTACCTTATAAGATAAAGACTATTCATTCTCTCACTTACTCCTTTATCCAATTAGTCAGTCATTCATTTAACTAGTCAATCATTTCCATAACTATTATATTTAGGAGGCACCTATAATATGCCTGAAATCTATGAATATAGGTAATTCTAAAATCCAAAAAGCTTTTATAATCTAAGTGGAGGCAAAAATCTGCCCTGAAATGAACTAATTTTATGGAAATCCCAACCAGAATTTATGTGAGAGTATTTTAAATCTTTGGCTATCCTCATTAGTCACATTAGGAGGAAATTATGAATGTGCTTTACTCTAGCTCTGCCCAGATCTACCTGGGGTATTATGTAACATGCAGTGCATACAATCTGAGAAATTCTGAATTCCGAATAACCTCTGACCTCAGGAGTATTGTATAAGAGACTGTGGATCTATAGCTTTCATAATATTAGGAAGCTGAGCTCTTAGAACTCACATGAAGTAAGATATTCCCCTCCTCAGCAAGAGAATGTAACTGGAAAGTGTGCCTCATTCAAAAGGTCTCAGTCAGACATGTATCCCTGTGAGGTATTGTCTGTGTGTGTGGCTAACATTTTTTTTAAGCGTCAAAAGAATCCAAATCTCTCTCTTTGAAGGGCAGTGGACCCCTACCAAGAAGACACAGCAACATCCTGTCAAACAGTGGTGGACAGCCTCTGCCCATGTGGTCTAAAATAAAAATAATTGAAACATGGTGTTACTGAAGTTTCCGGCTTCCCCTCACAATCACAGAAAGGGAAAGGACAGCGAACCGGGTGGGGTTTAACATTTCAGACTTCCTGTCCCTTAGACATAAACCAACTTAGAGGACCTAAAATCAGAAGAGGAAAAGCAAAAAGACTCAAGTGTTATAAAGTAAAGAAGAATGTGATGATAGTTGAAGGTCCATAAAGATATTTTGAAATGTTGCTTCATTCATACGCTGTTCTCTCCCTAGGATTCTCCAGCTTCTCACAGCGGCTGAAGGGCCTCAGATTACTGAGGTTGCAGATTTAATACACTAAAAGTCACCATTAGAACATAACATGAACTGCTCTTTTTGAATGCATCCATCATGGCTGGAAATATCTTTGGCATTTACAAGTTACAAAAACTGCCCCATCTCAAACCATTGCACTACACACGAGTCATCTTGGGTACTCTTGTCCAATCTTTGCTTGGGTAGTTTCTAACTCAACTGGCAGAACAAAGAAAGTCAATGTATTTCAACAATGGCACACATAGAACCACGTGAAAACCCAAATGACATATGCAGTGGCGTTATTTCAAATAAAAGACCAAAGCTGATTCACTAGGACAACGTCTTGGTTTCCAAAGGTAATAGCTATGTGTGGATTTACAGAACAATATCAGGGTGAGGTGAATGACTCTGAGGTTGTCTTTAATATGAACACTGCTAGTAAAAGCACACAAGTATTTTAAGTGGTTTTGGAAAAGAGGTTTTCTTACAAATGGACTTTCTTACAATTCTTTTTGGATACAGATTGAAGCAGCTTAAAATTAAAAAAAAAATGAGCCTTCTAGTTCAGGAAATCAAGTATCTATGGCTCATTCCTACATATGAATTACAATAAAAGTATTTAAAGTTGAAATAAAATAAGAAACTGTTTTTCATGCTTTCTAAATTAATCATTCTCTTAAATAATATGTAAAAATAATAACCACAGCACAGAAATTCGTTGAGATGGAAGAAAAACAAAAGGCTGAACGGGTTTGACAAGACAATCCTGCATCACAGGCCATTTGGTAGGGTAGTTTAGATGTTTTGTGCACCTGTGGAAAGTGATCCAAAGAATCATATGGAGCAAACATAGCTGAGCAACACATATATTTCTGAATCTGGAGATAGGCGTGGACGTGAAACTTAAATTGGGCCTCACCTGGTCTTTCTCCTGGGAAACTGGAATCGGGACTTAGAGGCAGCCTATCTCTTGAGCACAGGAGACAGGAACCCAGGGGCTGTGGGATGACAATCTTATTTGCCAAGAGAAAGAAAATCAACTAAATCAGGGCAGAGGAGGGAAAATGAATTAGGTGGACAGAGAGAAAGTCGAGACACCTTGGGTGCTGTCTGAGCTCCTGCTGGCTTTCCATCTCCAAATCTATCTATTTACCTGCCTTTGTGTTTTGTAAAGCATTTTTGTATCTTTTACAACAATTTTTCTTTTTAGAAAAGTAACTTTCAATCAAGAGGTTATCCATGGATTATCTATGAGCCCAGATGAAGTACACTCCAAATTTGTGAGAATCCGTTGGCAGCCTCAGTTCACCCACCTTGTCCACAGCATATGCCCAATTATTCTTTCCTATGATGTCATGGGCAAACATTTGGTGCACTTACTTTATTGTGCGATCTCCCAGTTTTCTGAGGATTCCACTGGGTACACCTTTCCTGCTGGTAAATGGCATTGTATCTTCCCTAGAGTTAATCTTGCAAATAGATACAGATTATTTGAACCAGGCAAAAGTCCTCTTACATCTGCCACAGTCAGGGAGTGGGTGACGTAGAAGATGTCAGGTAAAGGAGCTCAGTGTTTCACTGGTCACTTTCATACCTTCTAGATTTCTTCTCCTGACTGCCTCATGTCTCAACTCTCTCCTTCCCTTTTCCCCATAAAGCTTCAGTTCTAATCTCCTTTGGGTCACTCTTCCCATAGTCCTTTGAATGCTGATATTTTTGAGAAAAAGCTAATTTTTATCAAGAATTTACTGTGTGTTAGGAACAGGCTAAGATCTTTTATTATTAATTCATTATTTCCTTGAGGAAGGTAACAGAGAATTTACAGATGAGGAAGCAGATTTAGACTGATTAACTGAGGCGCATATTTATTAAGTGGAGGAGGCCTGTTTGACACTAGAATACTAAGTCTTTTGTCTTTTGGGACTAGCCTCACCTGAGGTCAAAGCAAGTGACTACTATTCCAATGACTTCAGGGTGAAAGGAAAGCTCTCCTGCTTCTATAACTTCTCCCCAGCTGCCTTCAAATGGCTCAAATTACACGATTAAAACTTGAAACTTTTATCTCAGAAGTCATTTTTTTAATTAAACTCAAGTATTCTGGGCAAGATCATATGGTGAATTCCATTGTTATATCTCCTGGAGAATTTGTTGGTCAAATTCTTTTTCCCAGGGGAAGAATTTAAAAATCAAAACCAAAACAAAACAAATAAACAAAATAAACAAAAACCTTGGTACCTTCCTAAAGTGAGGGAAGGGGAAAAAGAGAGAATGATTATTATAGACACTTTTGTTTCTTTTCTAATTTTTCTGAAGCATGTTCATGTACCATGGAATAGTATGACCTTAAGTTGACATGATTCTTCTGAAATATCATCTCTTACTTCTCCAGTAGCTTTCAGTATCTGTCTTGTTTCATAAATATTTACCTACAGAATGTACATTTTCTCCTCTCTATCCTTAATATGCCATTAATATGTGGGTTCTGAAGACATGGACTGAAGACCAGACTGACAGGGATGCAGAGAGGGCTTCCCAAACTGGTAACTGTGCTATTCATTTATATGAACTCTTTAAGTTTCACAACAGCATATGAGGCAGGAACTGAGGCCAAAATACGCTAAAGACTGTTCATAATAAGATCCAAAATTGCAAAGTCAGGTTTCAAGTCTGCCGGGTCTGTCTGCAGCTTCAGGAACCTTCATTTTCTTGATACCTTCCATCTCAACTCTCAGTTCATTGATTCAGTGCTTCCCTTTGAAGCTCAGTCTTCTCATGAGAGTTCTGGCCTTATGTGAAATTGCATCCAGTTTAGATAGTCAGATGGGCAGGTATTGATACTCTATAAAGGCTCGATGATACCACTAAAGTGTTTCCCTCTGCTAAAGTAAAAAATGGATAAGGATGAGAAAAATAGCATTAATGATAAAAAGTTGCATAGAAGCAAAGCACAGATATAAGATAAAAGAAAAAGGATGAACAAAGAGAGAATGCATTCAAACCAAATCTGTGGAGTGCCTTCTGCATGCCTATCATTGGGCCAAACCAGCTTCGTCCTTGGAAATTTATACCACACGCAGATGCATGGTTGGCTGCTTTACTCTTCCCTCATTTCATCTCTTAATTCACTCCCTAACTCTCCTTTGGGGTCCCATAGGGTTAGGCAGAGCATAAATATAGTTGAGAGAAGGAGCAGAAAATGTCTTACATGACAGATACAGCACTGATGGTGTCAGTGTACTGACACCCATTTTTGTGGGCTGCTGATATAACTCCAGAGAGATTCTCTGGGAGTTCTTCTGGTACGGGCAGGCATTTTCTGGCTATCCAACTTTAAGTGTCCCCCCTCTGGCAGCCCTGAGTCGGATTCAACATCTGCCTTCATCTGCCTTATATCTGGTTCATGGAAAACATGCCCCTTAGCCTTGCTCTTTATGGATTGCCGCTTGCTCCAGTGTAGTTATTTCTCTGGATTTTCCAGCTCTAGCCACACTTCATAATATTTTCAACATGCAAGATGAACAAAGGGTTGCAAAACCAGGTTTTAGTGATCTATTAATAGGGTGATGGTATACCCTGGTTTCATTCAAGCTTAACAACAACAACAATAACAGTAATAACTCAATCCTATGCCTAGGTGAGTTAACACCATACTTTGGAATGGGTGAGTACTGGGTATTTAGTGTTTTGTTTTTCAGACTAGACTCTGAAAAAAATACGAAAAGTTACATTTAGTACACTTTTGTACTAGGAATTTTGCCAAAACAACATACTAAGGCTTTATTCTATTCTCAAGTATTGCAAAGACCATAGTTAATCATGAAGATTATAGTAACCACCTTTCACCCTCATCACTATCAAAGTCAAGAGGATACAACTAGAGGAATAGGTACATTAAGGTTAGAAGAAAAAAAAAATGATGAAAGGACGAGAGTAGCAAGAGTTCTTCTTTCTCCCTTGCCTCCAAAGCTCAAGGATTCACTCAGATGAAATTTTTTAGAACTAACTAAGATAAATATGAACAACTCCTTTCAAAAGTTTACTTATATAGTTTACTTATATAGGACAAATTGGCTTAATTCGATGCCTCATTACTGGAATATCAATTGATAACCTGGTAATCATGACATCATTCTTGGATTCCAGTTGGAATCCAATTCTAATTCAGAAGTTCCAGAAGTCTTCAACTTAAGAAATTTTTCAAGTTAGTGAATATTCTAAAAAACAATATAATTGTACCTCATTAAAATATTAAGTAATTTAAAATTTTCACTAGTTTATACTGATCTTTATTTCAGGATGGTACTCTCTTTTAGGAACTTGAGTTTTTGCTTTTGTTTTTGCTTTATTTCTCAACTTTCTATTTTGAAGTAATCATAGACTCACAGGAAGTTGCAAAAAAGTACATAAAGTTCTGTGGACACTTGCCTTTTGGTGTGAATGTGATTATTGGGAAAACAATGTGTTGACGATTTTATTTGGTGGGGTAGATAGATTCAATACTATACTTTCAAAGTCATCAGGATGCTTACAATATTTAGAACACTAAGCTTTATGTGGTTTCTGCAATAAGGGCAATTTCAATTATTCAGTTATCATGAAGACCAAGCCTTACTGCCTCATTTACCACTAACTTGTCAAGAACATTAGGGATGCTTGAGGCTTAAAAAGAGAAGTATAACTGCAAGGAAATTTTATGTATGTAAGAAATGTCTTAGAGTAAAAATTTACAAAACATGTGGTTTTGTAGATGATAAAATTCTCTAGTTTTACAGTGTTATAGAAAACTATGATATTAGATTATCAGAGACTTGTATAGTTGCATAAATCTTGTCCAATACTTCAAAAGTTCTATTCTATTAATTTCTTAAAACAAGCCGATGAACTTAGAGTAGCTCTTATTCTTCCCAATTTTGAAATGAATTTGTAGAGGCTTAGAGAGCTTGAGTGATTCACCTTTGTTTCTGTAGCTGGTTCCTGGCCCAGCTCAGATCACACTCTACTACACTGCATGAACTTTTAAAAATGCAGTGCATTATAAATAAGAATTTGCTAAATCAGGTGGGTTATATTGGTGGCTTTTGTAACTCATTATCACTAGATTTGAAGGTTTGATAGATGACTTCAACTGATACAAATCTTGTCAAATATGATAGATAGTGTTTCAAAATTAGCCTTGATTGAATACTTCAATCGACATCTGTTAATCCTTTCTTAAAAGATTAATTCAACAAGCATTGAAAAATATCAGGTCAGGAAAAGAGTTGATTCTCAAATAAATTATAATTAAATCCAAATGGAAGCAAGCAGGCTCTTTGAACCTTGACATTTTGACCAGTTATTGCTGCACTATTGCCTGGATTTAGTTAGTACAAGCGGTACAAGACTTTTTTTTTTCCTTTTGGTTACAGCAAAAGTCTAACTGTAGTACTTACGTTTTTGTTTTTGTTTTTCCAGTGTGTGTCTTAGGCCATGGGATATAAATTTTTAGCAATCGATTACAAATTTTATAATAAAAAGTTAAGATTTTTAAAGATTCAATACTTGCCTCCCATTGTCATTTTGTTGTCTTCTTTCTAAGCAAGTGTTACACTGAAAGCAATTTGGGGAACAAAGCTAAGTTTCCTTTGTTCTAGAACAGGTTTATCATACTTATTGGCACTAATAAGAGGGTTATCTAATTTTCGACCATGTCAGCCTTTAAGATTCAATTAATCATTTGTAGCGCTGCTAATGATTGCTATTAGATAACATTCAAGAGGTTGATATGAATACTTGGTTGAAATATATAAGTCCATATATTGGTTGGTTGGCCAGAACAGATTAGGAAAGACAATTAAATAGCTTAATTCCCCACCTCTCAAAGCACACCACCCCATGACCAATGCCTTGCTAAAGAACTGGGATTTTTATGCTTCAAATACGTTCACTTGGAGAGGAAATGAAGTAATTTGTTCTCAAATACTAAACATGCACATAGGGTACTTGCCTCAGTCAGATCACTGTTAGCCAACTTGAAGCAAAGTGCTGAAGGAGGGATCACAAGCAGTACAACTTTTATGGCAATGGAGAAAAATGTAAGATCAAATTTTTGTTCCCCAAACCATCAGTGATTACATGTTTGCTGTGGTCTTACAGCTAACCTCCTTTGCTCCCTAAACTGCGCTATGCGATGTGTACAAAATCCTTCCCTTGACGATTCAGATCATTCAACAAGTACACATGGACCCCCAGTTACAGAAAAACACAGTGGGGAATACAAAGAAATGCAGTACATGCTCTCCGGCCTTCAAACATTTAGGTCTGTGTTTATGCAAAATTGGTGGCCCTCTTTAACCCTACTCGCATGTAGCATAACAAACAAATAGGACGGCCTCACAGGAGAGAGGCAATGCCACATGGATGTAATTTATAAGTTTTAATTAGCACAGTCCACTGTGGCCAAGTAGTGACAGATGCAACACCTGCTTTCAGGGAAAAAATGAGAAAGAGGAAAGAATAGCAGAGGTCAGCTGCTTTTTGAGGGAGAGATTTGTGGTCACACACAGGTCACAGTGGCTGGCATATAAAACAGCCTTTGGCAAATGATAAATATGAATGCAATTAACACAAACTAAATTCTTCAACCAAATGAGTAGTCAAATATATTTGCTGGGGAGCATTGACACACCAAGAGTTGTTTAGAATGTGAAAATGCTTTTCATATTTTTAAAAACCAATCAATATGCCTAATATGTTATTTAAAATTTCTCATCAACTTTCATTTTTTAAATTAAGGCAGATGATTAAACTGCTCAGTCTCTATACAGAGTAAAGTCAGCAGTGGTGGGAAGTAGTTTATAGGAATATACAACATTTATTTTGTTTTTTTTCAGAAGATATGAGTAAAAATAATACCACCAGCTAAGAATTTTGATTTTACTCTATTTTGAGCCAAACTAGGATGATCTGTGAAAGTGAGTTTATGTAGAACTTGATTACAACCAATTGTCAGGGTTGCAGGAATTCAGCGTCTGTTTGTGCAACCTTAAACACCAACCAACAATCACACGTGAAACTGTCACCACCCATTCAAGTGTTGATCAGTTTTCATCCCTGGGTTGAGGCACACATCTCTGTGCAGAAAGCACATTGGGGAATACTCTGGAGAGAAACACATTTGGGAGAGTGAAGGAAACAGGATGGAGCAGAGAGCATTTGCACTGCAAAGCATCTGCAACCGTTGAGAAGGAAAAAGTTTCCCTCAATCCTCTGAGGGTCCTCGGCCAGGTCTGAACATTAAAATGAGACAGATTAACAGGAGAAAAGCACAGAAATGTATTTGATACGTGTTTTATGTGACACGGGAGCCTTCATTAGGAAGTGAAACCCCAAAGAGACAGACCTATGTGTTTTTATGCCAGGCTTGACAAAGGGTGCTTATTTTGGAGGAATAGGATAGGATAAGGGGTAGAGGTCATTGTGGTAAACTGGGGGTAACTTAGAAGGTCTGTTTGTTTAGATTATTTTTGGTGTCCCTTTGTCTTTGGAGATGAAGATACTCCTTTCCTCTGGGTATAGGGAGGGTACCTCTTAGAGAAGAGTTTATGACATGTTTGGGGGGAGAAGGGTGAAGGAGGCAGAGGTCACAATCACTCCTGTCACACTTTAGAGTGTCCTGAACCCTATCACAACTTAGGCCCTAGCCAGGCTCCCAGTGAACTCAGACGCTGGGTCAGCCCTGAGAGTTGTCCCAAACTGAGAGCGGGCTCTTGCCTTTTCCCCACCCCCGTTCCCTGACAGCATCCAGTCACATATATCTTCTTAAAAACTATAACCTTTGAAAACTTAAACTCATTAAAATACCAAAACCAGAGTTTTCCTCTCTTTTTTTTTTTTAAATAAAAAGACTTAGAAACAAATGATTTATCTAGGACAGTGGTTATCAAAGCGTGATTCTCGAACCAGCAGCACCAACGTCAGTGGAGAACTTGCTAGAAATGTAATTTCTTGCACTGCACCCCAGAACTCGTGAATCAGAAGTTCTGGAATGGGGCTCAGCCACCTGTGCTTTAACTAGTCCTCTAGGAAATAAAGTTGAGAACCATTAATCTAGCACTTTTAAAACATAATTCAATAGTCAGGGGAAAAAGCGATTCGATTTCCAAAATTATAGGGCTGGGTTGAGACTATGAGAGAACAGGTAAACGCACACTCATAGTTAGATTTTGCTTTGTGTGAATTTTACTCAGTGTTTCTTGACTGTGCCTGTCTCACCTGGTTGCTGCTATGCAGGCAGGTGACAGCTGGATGTCTAGTCTGAGAGCAATGCACCTGTGGCAGAGACCATATCTGTGGTTTGTCCAACTATGTCCTAAGTGCTGAGTCAGAGAAACATCTCATTTCACAGGAACTGATGGGCAGAAATAAAGCAGTCTTTAAGAATGACAAGGATTTCCACTTTAGCAAGCCTCAATAAGATCAGGAAATAGCTTGTCTGAGGTTTTATGATGATAATGCAGTCAAGATGCTTATCTTATGTAAATTTAAGATCATCCAAAGTGTAATTCAGGATGGGAGTTTTGTTCTATCGGCTTACATCCAACCCTTTTCTTGTTGGACTGTTCTTGCCTATTTGTCATTTGAAGGAGATTTCTTCTGGGATAATATCGCTGGAAGAAAGTGGCCTGAAACTAGTCACTCACTTCCACAGAATAGAGTATGGATGGGGGCACATGGTAACTTTACACAGAAGAAACCTGACAAATATTACCTTAACCCAGTGGCCAAGATTAAGGTCACTAGTGATAAGCCGTGTTTGAGTGCATGTACAAAAACTTTCTTCCACGTGGCTACCTCCCCCTTATCATTCAAGATCTGCTCAAATGCGGCCTCCTTAGGGAATGTTCTGGGCTACCTCATCCAAAGTTATCTCCCACCTAGCCTTAGAAACTTCTAGTCAAATATCTGCTTTATTTTCTTCGTAGGCTTTTCAGTATCTGTGCGTGTGTGTCTGTGTGTCTCTCATGTATGTTTTGTTATTGTTTCCTCCCTGGACGAGAAATGCCAGGAAAGTAAGAAAGCAACTTATTTATCTTGTTCTTCACTATCTGCCCAGGTGTTACAATGGTACACACACAGTAGGCACTCAACCTATACATTTTTCTGAAAGGGAATAGTCCTGATCTCTTGGAAGCCACAGATACTGAATTTGGAATTTGAATTCAGTTTTACTCCAAAATCCATCATTTCTTCACCAAGCCACTATGTACATAAGACTATTATTATCATCATGGTAAATAATAATAACTAACACTTATTGATTTACTGTGGGCTTCGGTTGAATTCCACAATTGTTGTAGGAATTCAGATATTATGGTCATGGTTTTATAGATGAGAAAGCAGAGGTTCTAAGAGAGTAATTTTCCCAAATTCACAAAACAAGCAAGTTGTAGAACACACTCAGATCCTTTATCATTTTGTCCGTGTTATTTAGTTGCATCAGAATCACCAAGGAGTCTTTCCAACCTCCAGATTGTCTGGTCCTCCCTCCAGAGACTCGATACAGTGGGCATAGATTATCCACATTTTAACTCATCCAAGGTAAGTACCAAACACTGCATTTTGTCATAGATTCTGGTAGAGCAGACTACAAATGCCATATGGTGACAGTGGCAGAGAGACAGAGGAAGTAGATTTTTGGGAATAATCCCTCCTGAAGTCTCCATTGCATACAAGGAAAGGCACAGTTCAGGGAATGAGTCGCAGGCAGCCATCACTCTTCCCTCTGGCCTTTAGGTCAAGTTCAGATCAAGTCTGGTTCTCATTAGTCTGTGGGGATGAGATCAGAGCCAGAGTGTGTCTGCCTTCAGGGTCCTTAACACACCTCTCTGATGGAATAAATGGCTCTTCCCTGGGAAAGGTGACAAGAGAGCAAGTTTCCTGATGGGTGACTCTGGGCTGTAGAAACAGAGGGCAAATTTTAATCTTAGTAGAGGAAGACTTGCCTGTGACGCGCCTGACTTTTGACATGAATGCTGCAGCTGCTTGTGCTCAGACCTTAAATTGGAGTGAGGGAAAGGCAGGGTCTGTCATTGGCTGATGATGGATTTTCATCAGCTCATAACAAAACTGAATAGCTCAGATGGCCTGTTGAAATAAATTTAATACTATTTTGGAAATAAAAAGAAAAAAAAAGGAAAGAAAGAGTAGATTCATTTTTGGCAGCTAAATTCAATCTTGTGTGAAAGTCAAGCTAGCATAATTTAAAGTGCCACAAGAACCTTAAATCTCCCCCAGAACTTCATGGCTTGCCCTTTCCTCTCTCTCCCCCATGCCTCTATCTCTTTTCCTTCAGGGAGACTGGTTTCTTATTTCACGTGGCTTTGTTCCCTGCCTAGAGTGTTTCCATTTCCTCTGGACGTGAACCTAAGCTACTTACCATTAGCGTGCATTTAGTTATGATTGTCTCTCCAAAGGTCGACCCTGGGAATTTCATTCTGATGCCTGGATGGAAGGTCAGTTCAACTCAAATGGGTTCCATTTCATCTTGGGTCTTTCTGTGTCCCTAAAGTGGCCAAGAGCACAGCTTATTATATAGTCACTCCTTTGGGGCAAAATTTGATCAATCAGAATGACTTTTCTATTTCCCACTGGGTTAGTGATTATGACATTAGTTGTTTGTCTTTTGATTTCCTTCCTTTTGTATCAATGCAAATGAATACCTGCATCAATATTAAAAATACCTTTGTGGGCTTACCTGGTGGTGCAGTGATTGAGAGTCTGCCTGCCGATGCAGGGGACACGGGTTCGTGTCCCGGTCTGGGAAGATCCCACATGCCGCGGAGCGGCTGGGCCCGTGAGCCATGGCCGCTGAGCCTGTGCGTCCGGAGCCTGTGCTCCGCAACGGGAGAGGCCACAACAGTGAGAGGCCCAAGTACCGCAAAAAAAAAAAAAAAAAAAAAAAAAAAAATGACCACTGCTAACATCAGGGACACATCTTTCTAGTCTTTTGTTCTATACTTGTATCCATATGTACACATGTACAAGCAGAGAAAAATTTTTACTTCAAAAAGTAAAAATTCAATTCTAGTTTATACTCAATCAGTTTCAATACTCTATCAGTTTGCCCTTTCTTTAAATATTATTATACAACATCGTTCTGGATGACTGCATATTACTCAGCCATAGATATGTTATTCCATGAATTAAGCGTCTAGCTTTGGATGTTTATGCTATTTCATCATTTGGTTCTCCTATTAAGAAGTCTGCGAAAAATATTCTTCTAACATACCCTTACATTTTTGTTGAAGTATATGATTTTTTTTCTTTAATTTATAACTTCCCATTCTTCACAATTTTGTCTACTAGTGGTTCTCAGTGTGTGGTCCCCAGACTCACAGCATCTGCATCACCTGGGTATTTGTTAATAAGACACATTACCAGACTCCACTCCAGAACTACTGAATCAGAAATTCTAGGGGTGTGGCCAAGCAACCTGTGTTATAGTGACACCTCTAGGTGATTCTGATACCTGCTAATATGTGAGAACTGTGGGTCTAAGGTACTTGGTGGTTGGAGAGATTCTCGGTCTAGTTGGCCTATGTGCTGGCATGAGCCTGTGCAGTATAAGTCCTACAGCAATACTGGAATATGAAGACAGGAATATATGTTTCCTAGAAAAATCCAACTCTTTGCCTTAGGATTCAGATTTTTGGGCTAACTCTGAGAATAGCAGCTCTTCTGGTGGGACTTTTGTGGCGATTATATTACTTACATCCAGAAAGACTTGCCTATATCATCACTCATCTGAAGGACCATACTAGCTTCTTGAATTTTGTCCTTGTGTTATTTCTCATTCCTACAAGCCAGTCTTCATTTAATAACAGAAGTTTTATGTTTCCTTCTGAAAATGATATAAAACACAACTGATAACCCCTACTTAAAAATCCATCATTTCTCCTTGTCTATTGCATAAAATTTAAATTCATCAGTGTGGCATTTAAGGCCCTTCATAGCCTGGTCACTAGTTACTGTTTCAATCTCATCTGTCACTGAACACCCATTCATTTTCAGCTATATTAGCCACATTTGGTTCCCTCTATAAGGCATTCTCTTTGAGAAATCCAAGTCTTAACCCTTGACCTGAAACTTTCTTCCAAACATTATCATACAGAAAAATGTTATTCTTCCTTTAGAATTCAGCTCTAACACCACGTCATTTGTGAAGGCTTCTCTGTTATTCCAATCCCTTATAATTGTTTGAATGTTAGTGTATTTATACTTCAATATGAATCTCTCTTACTGTCTTGTAAATTAGTATCTTTTTCTTACCTACCACATGAGTGTAGAAATCGGATATTGTCTTTGCAAATTTCAATACAGTACCAAGCACTTAACACATATTCATTCATTGTTAAATGCTTCAGTGAATCACGAAAATTCAAATTTGTCAATATGTATAGATATTAACTCCAAACATTTAGATTCCATGCTAATTTAGAATTACTGAAAATCTGAAAGAGAAAAGACTATTAGTCCAATGAGAAATAGAATTTATAAGTACTTTACATAACAGAGTAACTTATTTAAAATATTTTTTGTTAAAATTCAACTGAAAATAGTTGGTAGAAAATAATTTGACAACCAATTATGATTTTGGTGAATTATTTTTATTTTGTTGTTCTTTTTTCATCCAAAACCCCCCCAAAACTAAAATTAATTTGGCATTACTTTATTGGCTGGAAAGTGAATTTGAGGATAAATAATCTTGTTATAAAATAGAGATGATTGTAATGGAATAACATTGTACTGTTGCAAATAGGTATTTGTAATTCTTCCTTTACATTCCAAAGAAACTCTTACTAGTTGTGTATTACTTTACATGGAGAGATGATTTCAGCATCCTCCCTAAAATAATAGTTTCACTCCCTTTTATTTATTGTTGTTTATCAAGCTTTCGTAGCCTCACTAACAGGCTACAGGGAAATCAGTTGCACCATGCCAATGCCATCAAAAAATGGCTATTTCATCACTTTCATCCATGACATGCAGGAATTGCCCAATCCCCTGGGGTCTGTTAAAGCTCTGTCTTCCATTGGAGACCACAGATTTTTGCCTCCCAAACTATCCAGTGATTTGGAGCAATAGACAGACAGGAGTTAAGGTAGTTTAATAATGAGGGAGTTTCTGCCACATCAAATGATCCTTACATATTTGATGTAATTTCAGAGAGTAAATAACAGAAAAAATAAAAATTGGTAATGAGACAGTGAATGACTTACCTGGAGCTATTCTAGATATAATAGTGAAGAAGACAGTCTTTACCCTCAGGTATCTTAAAATCCATTGGGGTAACACTTTAAGCAAGCAAACGAAATATGTTAGTATGTGCACAGGTGGTTATTGGAACACAAAGGGAAAAATCTCTTACCCAGTTTTGGGAGTCCTGGAAAACCTTTACCAGGAAAAGGAAGGTTAATAGAGTGGAATGGTTAAATAACTCAGCATGAAAGGAGAGAGACATGGGTTTGAACTTGGCTCTTCTGTGTGACATTTGCTTGTCACTTAACCTCTCTGATTCTATTCTGTCTTGTACAATGATACTCCCTCAAAAGAAGGGAACAGGAAAGGGTGGTGTTCAAGACTCAGAATGGGAAAAGCCCGGTATATTCCTAGACATAGAAGTGGTTCACAGAGAATGAAGGCAGGAATGAAAAACATTGAGGCAGAGATCTAGTCATGATCTGTGCTGAGGAATAAGGACTATATTTGGGGGCAAAGGAGATCTCTTGGCCATTTAAGGGTTTCAAGATAGCTACTTAAACATGTAATTTGGAAAATTCACAGTGTTTAAATGTTCTCTTTTATTTTATCTATAGTTTCTGGTTTTCTACAATGAATTGTATTTACATACATTTTGAATTTTTACAGCAATTGGGAAAAAGAAATGAAATTAGTTAAGGAAGGTGAAAGGTCTAAAGGTCTAAAGTTGGCAATATTCCTGCATAAACCTGTGAGATCAGTGTCTAATTACCTTCAAATAAATGCATTAATCCATTGGCTTCTGTGTCTCAGCCCTCTACGACACAGAAATGGAAAGCCCAGAGAGATAACATTTTTTTTTCCTGTAATCTTTGGGATTATGGCTTGCATCTATTAAATCGGTGAAGAGATTGAACAGCAATAATTTAGACACCTGGGAATTCTGCTACACCACCTAATATGTAAGTTTTCCTAGTCTGAGTGGGCTGTTGACATAAGATCTACCAATGCTGAACATATGCTCATCCTAAAACCCAGCAACACCATTCCTAAAGAGACACCCAACAGAAATGTGAACAGATGCTCACCAAAAAAATGCACCAGCAGCGCCAACTGTACACTCCCCAAATACTCATCAATAGTAGATGGGATAAGTATATTTCGGTATATTTGCACAAAATGGAATAGTATATAGCACAAAGAATAAACTACATGTAGTAATATGGATAACTTTCACAAATATGATGTTGAATGGAAAAGACCAGAGAGAAAAAAGTAGATACTGTATGTAAAATTGTGTGTGTGTGTGTCTATATCTGTAGTTACCCTAGCATACTAGGAAGGCTCTGAATTCAGTGTGTGCAGTACTTTCAATTATGACAAAATATCCAGGTAAATTTAGTTTGTGACTAAATATTAGGAATCTTCAGCTTTTCAGGAATTTCCAATTAAGGGTGACTTTATGATTCCTTACCAAAACTTTTAACATTATATGGAATCTTAAATAAAAGAGTATAGAACATCCCATCATTGTCCAGTCACAAATATTATACCACGGGTTATACATAATCTGTTTGCTTATACTAAGGTCAGCTACAGGCCAGAGGGTCTGGCATGAACCATTCTGTTCCCCTGAGCCCTCCACATTTCAGAGGCTGTGAATCAAGCATTTCTCCTCATGCGTGCGGGTAGAACAAAACACTAGGATCACTGAAACTATGTTTGGAAGCTTTGGTATGAATTATGCCCTAAACCCAACAAAAGCCACACCTCCGGAGACTTCCACATTACCCTGCAATAAAAGGGTGAAGACTTGGGTAACTCAGGTCAGATCAATACAAATAGCAAGAGACAAAGCACTTATAAGGGTCTGTGTAAAGTTTTCTCTTGAAAGCATTGTAAAATCATTTTGAGAGGCTCACCCCTATGAGAAAGTGGAACACTGAAGCCCCTGTGGGAATCTCATAGTACCTGAAGGATACTGAGTCTTTTACTTTGAAAAATAGAATTGTGCAAAAATATTGCTTATATAGACAGACTCCTAGATGATTTTTTATGTGCCTTCTAAAATAACGATCCAAAACCTTTCCACCAAAATCATAATTGAGCCATACTATTTCTGCCTTTCTTTAAGGATAAAGTATTATTGGGACTTTTTTTAGTTAAAGAAATAAATAATAATTCTAATCTCCATGGACATCATACTTACTCCATCGCCCCCACCTCCAGTCCCCACTTCCAACACACATTTGGGATTGACATGTACACACTGCTATATTTAAAATAGATAACCAACAAGGACCTACTGTATAGCACAGGGAACCCTGCTCAATATTCTGTAATAACCTAAATGGGAAAAGAATTTGAAAAAGAATAGATGCATGTATATGTAAGAAAAATTTTTTTAAATGCAGGAGTATAAAACTATTAGTGAATGTCAAGAAAAAGAACCTAAGAAGGTTTATGTATTTATCAATTGACAAGTAAAAGATAATTTTTAATGGATTAACAGTTTTTTAAATTAGGAAATGGATCCAAAAACAGTAAACAAATTATGTTTCTTTTGTAACTGGATTTTACATTCACTTTTGTGAATTTTACATTCACAAAACTTCCCATATTTTGTTGACACCATTATCAACCATTAAAATAAAGTAATCCACCCCCCATTCCACATGGCTAATATTTCCTTAATAACTTTGAAACTATTAACAAATTTGATAGCTCTCTTGTACGCCTTAAATATAAATTTTTGCACTTTTTAGCAAAAGCTAATTGGAACTTTCTTCAAAAATGTTCCCCTTTAACAGTCTGTTAAAACAAAACAAAACAAAACAAAAACAAAAAAAAAACCTCTCAAGTCCAGAACTGCTATGCTAAATACTCCTCCCAGTTTTCTTTTGAGTTTTCTCAACCACTTCGTCCTGCTTTCTACCTGGTCACTTACCAGAAACCCTGGGACCTCCAAGTCAAGCTTTCTTACGCTGTGTCATATTCCAATTCTCAGTCTGCTAAGTGTCAGCCAAAGCACTAAACTCTTACAAGTAGTGTCACATCTTGATTAATCACTTGTTCATTTGAAAGCAAAGTGCTGTATTTCCTAGTGGAGCAAACAAAAATAATCAGATGGCTTGCATATTGTTTTCCCTAATATGGCCCAGTGTCAATGGATGTGAACAAAGCAGAAGCTCAGAGTTGTAGATGGAGAAAGGCGCTCAGGCTTTTGTCTATATTCTGCAGGTATATGGCACACAGAGCAGTACAAACTGGAAAACATTTATAAAAGGAGTTCAGGTAAAACAGAGATGGGAATTCATTCTCAGACCTGAAATGTTTTAGGCAATATTATAATTATTTCAAATCAGATGTTAATAGTATTTCTGAATTATTGGTGTCCCAAAGAACAACGCAGTATTTGACAGTTCTTAAGGAGAAATTATTTTTAATGCTAGTCTTTCAGATATGTGTGGACATGATATGGTTCTGCTCTCTCTGTTTTGGTCTATGTTGTTTTCATCTGCCTGGCATTCTTCTTCCATGAGCCATGCTCCTGGGGGCCTCTTAATCACAGCCTCACTCCCTCCTGAGCAGCTGCAGGTATGGAACCAGTCTCAGCCAACTGTACTACCTACCCTATCTACCGTCAATAACAACTAGTTCAAGAAGTGAGCTCAAGAACCAAGCAGGGCTTGAGATCTTTACCTGGAAGAAATATGGACACTGGGAAAAAGGAAAGACTTTCTCCCCTGGATCCTTATGCCTGGGCTTGCAGCAGCCATACTCCCTACCACTGGGAAAATCTGATTGGCAGTTAGAGTAAATGAGAGTGAAACACAGACAGACAGAAACAAGAGTTGGGCAGAAGCCTTGTTCAGACTCATCTGTTCCTTAAATATAAAGGTCTCTGAAAAGTAGTCTTTCCAAGTGGGCTGAAAACATCAGTGATGGAAAATTGTATTTCCAGAGGCAGCACATTGCATTTTTACATCTCTTATTGTTCTCCTATATTATCAAATAAAAATGGCTTCCCTCTAAATTGCAACTTGATCAGCTCCCCAGAATCATGGAATGAGCCTATTTTATCTATTGTATGACATCCTTTTGCATATTTAAAGATACCCTGCATTCCCTGAGCCTTGTTTTCCCCAAGCTAAACATTATCACATAGCTCCACTAAGAGAGACAAAGCTGATTGGCATTGAATATGAATCTGATCCAGCAGGACATAACTTTTTGTTCCTATGAGGACTGTCTGCCAGGTCAAGGGTAATAACTAAGTAGATAGGATATTAGATGCAGTCTGAGTATAGAAGTGAAGTGTAGGAAAGGTAACACATGTAAAACAGAAGAAGAATTAGAGGTAAAATGATGTGAAATGGCCTCAAGAGCAGTATTATGCTCATTTTTTAACAAAGAGGAGGTGGCATAAAATAATTGAGCAAAGATTTAAAATTTCAACAGAGTTCTGCCAGTGCTGAGGAGGTACTAGAGGAGTTAGAAAATATTATTCAGTAGCAAATTTAAAACGGAAAAATCAAACAAATTTGGAAAATAATGGTTATTTCAGGATTTTTGAGTTAACTGACTGGCAGAAAATTCAATTTGCTTCAAAAGTAATTAAGTTACAGAGATTAAATTATGAATATCAAAATATGAAGATCAGCTGAAAAAAAGAAAATTTCATTCCTACTGGTAATTTAGATAAAAAACAGAGCATGATTGCTTGAGGGACAAGTTTCCTTTGTGTGACACAGTCCCAAACTCCAATATCATGTCAATTCTGAATGACCACAACAAATCTGGGATCTCTCAGAGTTGGAATAGTGGTTTTAAAATATCTAATGAGAATTTTGTAGCGTAGGCTTTGGAAAAACAGTAAATACATGCAATAATTGTGCATGTATTTAAGATTAAAAGAGATAATTTAAAAATAGAAATTCCTTTAAACAATTTAAGCCAATAGTTTAGCCTCATAAATGAAAGTCTTTTGTGTGGTAAAGCTCAAAAATGAACTTGATTTAGTGTTAGTTTAGCTTTTTGCTTGGAGTCCAGTAGATATTTCTATACAATCCCAAAGAATATCTTTAACATGAATGTTTTTGCCTATGATTTGTGAATTCTCACATTCCAAGGACTTAAGAGGTTTTCTCTAGACTTCACTCTGGGAGTGTCATTTCTGGTCTCGCTTATACTGTGAACCCCAAACAGTCTTTTGGTCGGTAGTAAAATTTACTAGAGTGGATGAGTGTACAACAGAGAGGTTCCGGGACCAAGCTTTGAAGTCAGAAGAAACCCTGGATTTAACTTTAAGCTTTCTAATTCACAAAGACGTTCTGAGCCGTGTTTCCTTATCTATAAAACCAAAATCATAGTTTATCAACAGCAGAAAGAATCCTATTAAAAAATGGGCAGGGGCTTCCCTGGTGGCGCAGTCGTTGAGAGTCCGCCTGCCGATGCAGGGGACACGGGTTCGTGTCCCGGTCCGGGAAGATCCCACATGCCTCGGAGCGGCTGGGCCCGTGAGCCATGGCCGCTGAGCCTGCGCGTCTGGAGCCTGTGCTCCGCAACGGGAGAGGCCACAACAGTGAGAGGCCCGCATACCGCAAAAAAAAAAAAAAAAATGGGCAGAAGATCTGTATAGACATTTTTCCGAGAAGAAATACAGATGACCAACACATATATAAAAAAGGTGCTTATCACCACTAATCATCAGGGAAATGCAAACCAAAACCACAATGAGATATCACCTCACACCTATCAAAATGGTTGACAACATCAAAAAGACAACAAATAACAAGTGTTGGTGAAGATGTGGAGAAAAGGAAACCCTTATGTTCTGTTAGTGAGAATGCAAATTGGTGCAGCCACTGTGGAAAACAGTATGGAGTTTCCTCAAAAAGCTGAAACTAGAATTTCTACATGATCCAGCAATTCTACTCCTGAGTATTTATCTGAAGAAAACACAAATACTAATTAGAAAAGATATATGCATCCTTATGTTCATTGTAGCATTGTTTACAATAGCCAAGGTATGGAAGCAACCTAAGTGCCTATCAGTAAATGAATTGTTAAAGATGTGACACACACACACACACACACACACACACACACACACATACATACAATGGAATATTAGCCATAAAAAGGAAAGAAATCCTGCCATGTGTGACAGCACGGATGGACCTTAAGGGCATTATGCTAAGTGGAATAAATCATACAGAGATAGATGATTCACTGCATGATCTGTATGATCTCACTTATATGTGGAATCTTAAAAAAAAAAAGTCATAGTATTTGCTTTATTGCTTTGTCATGAGGGTTTGATTATTTTTCCAAAGGCTTTAGCATGTTATAATTATTAAAATAAAAGAAATTTCTCCCATTAATGTGAGAACTTGGTATATAAGCTATATAAAGAGGAGTAAATTATAATTACTAAAATGGAAATACATGCCAAGTGGAACATAATATCTATGAATGACCATCAGAATTCTAACATATCATCATAAGAATAACATTTTGCTCTAGAAACAATTAAAAAATCTTTTGCCAGGCACTATTTTTGTCCCTGGGAATCTGTAGCTCAATAATATGAAGTGCTTTCCCTTGAAGAGGCTATGGTTTAGGAGCAGATGGGTAGACAATTTCAGATTTATGTGCTAATTGTACTGTTAGATCTATTTATAAGGTGTTTCAGCCCATGCAGGAAGTGCTCTACTCTCAGACTGGGTGAGGGAAACACCATCTTTGAAGGCTTCTTGGAGGAGGTAATGCAGAGGTTAGCTTTGAAGGAAGTATAGGAACTAACCAGGGAAGAAGATCCTAGGCAGAAGAAAAATGCTGTATGAAGGCACTGAGGCAGGTAAACCTGATCAAGGAACTATAAGCCTTTTGGTAGCACTAGATTAGTAGTTTTAGAGACACATTCTTTCAACGTTTGATGTTACATGGGACTCCCATGCTTCACCATTTTTTCCAGGACAGAGGAAAAGGTAGAAAGTATTTCAATATAATGATTAAAGTTAACATAAAAGATCATTCGTAATTTTGAAAATATAGCAGCAATCCCATTACAATCAAACAAAGGATACCCACAGTTATTCAATATTTTTATGGACTGTCTAGCAATAAAACAAGAAATTGAAACAATATTTATGGTTAATATCAGGGAAAATACAAAATTATCAGTATTTGTATATGACAAGAATTTCTTCCTGGAAAATCCAGAGAATCCAACTATTGGAACTAAGATATAAATTCAGTTTTATCTATGTAAAAAATAAAGGTACAAAACTTGATAGATGTTTTGTGTAACAAGCAGTCAGTTAGTCAACATATGTGGGAAAAAATTCCATTAATAACAGGAGCAACAACAAAATGCTTGCAAGTCATCATAACAAGAACTCTTCTGAACGGAACCAATCTGAATATATTTGCTGAGAGATGTAAAAGAAGATTTAAAAATGAAGAGAAATACCAAGTCCACAGATGGGAGAATTGAACATGATAAGCCAGTTCTTCTGTTTTTAGATTTTATGCAAATCTAGTAAAATCATATAATGTGACTTTATTTGAACCTGACAATGTAAAGTTGTGATTAGAAAAATAATTACTGGTTACAGAGAAACATTTTTAGGTGTAACAACTAGTATTTATTCAATTACACTGCTTATAATCAGTTTTATACATTTATAATGAAAACATAACATTTAAAGCATTTCAGTGTTGGAAACAAAACCCCCACAGAACTACAAATTAAAATATTCACAAAATAAACAACCATATGAACTTACTATGTAACAAACCAGGAGGCAGATTCAGCAGGAAAGCAGAGCATTGTTCAAAAATAACACTCTAAGTTGCTAAATCCTTTAATTACAAGTTCCATAAACTGTACACAAGTATATGTAAATTGCAGAGAAACTGTAATAAATGAAACCAAAGCAACTAAAACAAGATAGGTGGAAATTTACCCAATTTAAGGATGAGGTGTGGCTTTGTAGGAGCAAAACAAAAGTTCTATAAATTACCTCATATATAAATTTAAGATTGTTCTGCTTCAGAAAGAACCATAAATGCATTTAGAAGTTAAATATGGAAAATTTTGTAACAAAAGAAACAAAGAGATAATAGCCTTAATATGTTTGGAGAGATTTTAAAACAAAAGATAAAAGCTTGAGAAAAAGAAAAGAAACAAGGTTTCACAGATTATAAAATACAAATGTCCAAGAGGTACTTTAATACAAGGTTACCCTGACTGATAAGAGAAGATACAATAATTAAATTGAGACTTTTGTTTCTTTCGCTAATGAAATAGAGAAGAATAGCTTGTTGCTGTTATTACTTTTTTTTTTTGTTTTTATTTTTTTAAAATCTTTATTGGAGTATAGTTACTTTACAATGGTGTGTTAGTTTATACTTTTTAACAAAGTGAATCAGTTATACATATACATATGTTCCCATATTTCTTCCCTCTCGCATCTCCCTCCCTCCCACCATCACTATCCCACCCCTCCAGGCGGTCACAAAGCACCAAGCTGATCTCCCTGTGCTATGCAGCTGCTTCCCACTAGCTATCTACCTTACGTTTGGTAGTGTATATATGTCCATGACTCTCTCTCACTTTGTCACAGCTTACCCTTCCCCCTCCCCATATCCTCAAGTCCATTCTCTAGTAGGTCTGTGTCTTTATTCCTGTCTTACCCCTAGGTTCTTCATGACATTTTTTTTTCCCTTACATTCCATATATATGTGTTAGCATACGGTATTTGTCTTTCTGTTTCTGACTTACTTCACTCTGTATGACAGACTCTAGGTCTATCCACCTCATTACAAATAGCTCAATTTCATTTCTTTTTATGGCTGAGTAATATTCCATTGTATATATGTGCCACATCTTCTTTATCCATTCATCTGATGATGGACACTTAGGTTGTTTCCATCTCAGGGCTATTGTAAATAGAGCTGCAATGAACATTTTGGTACATGACTCTTTTTGAATTTTGGTTTTCTCAGGGTATATGCCCAGTAGTGGGATTGCTGGGTCATATGGTAGTTCTATTTGTAGTTTTTTAAGGAACCTCCATACTGTTCTCCACAGTGGCTGTATCAATTTACATTCCCATCAACAGTGCAAGAGGGTTCCCTTTTCTCCACACCCTCTCCAGCATTTATTGTTTCTAGATATTTTGATGATGGCAATTCTGACTGGTGTGAGATGATATCTCATTATAGTTTTGTTTGCATTTCTCTAATGATTAATGATGTTGAGCATTCTTTCATGTGTTTGTTGGCAGTCTGTATATATTCTTTGGAGAAATGTCTGTTTAGGTCTTCTGCCCATTTTTGGATTGGGTTGTTTGTTTTCTTGTTATTGAGCTGCATGAGCTGCTTATAAATTTTGGAGATTGATCCTTTGTCAGTTGCTTCACTGGCAAATATTTCCTCCCATTCTGAGGGTTGTCTTTTGGTCTTCTTTATGGTTTCCTTTGCTCTGCAAAAGCTTTGAAGTTTCATTAGGTCCCATTTGTTTATTTTTTTTTTTTATTTCCATTTCTCTAGGAGGTGGGTCAGAAAGGATCTTGCTGTGATTGATATCATAGAGAGTTCTGCCTATGTTTTCCTCTAAGAGTTTGATAGTTTCTGGCCTTACATTTAGGTCTTTAATCAATTTTGAGCTTATTTTTGTGTATGGTGTTAGGGAGTGATCTAATCTCATACTTTTACATGTACCTGTCCAGTTTTCCCAGCACCACTTATTGAAGAGGCTGTCCAATCTCCACTGTACATTCCTGCCTCCTTTATCAAAGATAAGGTGACCGAATGTGCATGGGTTTATCTCTGGGCTTTCTATCCTGTTCCATTGATCTATCTTTCTGTTTTTGTGCCAGTACCATACTGTCTTGATTACTGTAGCTTTGTAGTATAATCTGAAGTCAGGGAGCCTGATTCCTCCAGCTCCGTTTTTTGTTCTCAAGATTGCTTTGGCTATTCGGGATCTTTTGTGTTTCCATACAAATTGTGAAATTTTTCGTTATAGTTCTGTAAAAAATACCAGTGGTAGTTTGATAGGGATTGCATTGAATCTGTAGATTGCTTTGGGTAGTAGAGTCATTTTCACAATGTTGATTCTTCCAATCCAAGAACATGGTATACGTCTCCATCTATTTGTATCATCTTAAATTTCTTTTATCAGTGTCTTATAATTTTCTGCATACAGGTCTTTTGTCTCCTTAGGTAGGTTTATTCATAGATATTTTATTCTGTTTGTTGCAATGGTAAATGGGAGTGTTTTCTTGATTTCAGTTTCAGATTTTTCATCATTAGTGTATAGGAATGCCAGAGAGTTCTGCGCATTAATTTTATATCCTGCTACTTTACCAAATTCATTGATTAGCTCTAGTAGTTTTCTGGTAGCATCTTTAGGATTCTCTATGTATAGTATCATGTCATCTGCAAACAGTGACAGTTTTACTTCTTCTTTTCTGATTTGGATTCCTTTTATTTCATTTTCTTCTCTGATTGCTGTGGCTAACACTTCCAAAACTATGTTGAATAAGATTGGTGAGACTGGGCAACCTTGCCTTGTTCCTGATCTTAGTGGAAATGCTTTCAGTTTTTCACCATTGAGGACCATGTTGGCTGTGGATTTGACATATATGGCCATTATTATGTTGAGGAAGGTTCCCTCTATGCCTACTTTCTGCAGGGTTTTTATCATAAATGGGTGTTGAATTTTGTTGAAAGCTTTCTCTACATCTATTGAGATGATCATATGTTTTTTCTCCTTCAATTTGTTAATATGGTGTATCACATTGATTGTTTTGCATATATTGAAGAATCCTTGCATTCCTGGAATAAACCCCACTTGATCATGGTGTATGGTCCTTTTAATGTGCTGTTGGATTCTGTTTGCTAGTATTTTGTTGAGGATTTTTACATCTATGTTCATCAGTGACATTGGCCTGTAGTTTTCTTTCTTTGTGACATCCTTGTCTGGTTTTGGTATCAAGGTGATGGTGGCCTCATAGAATGAGTTTGGGAGTGTTCCTCCCTCTGCTATATTTTGGAAGAGTTTGAGAAGGATAGGTGTTAGCTCTTCTCTAAATGTTTGATAGAATTCACCTGTGAAGCCTTCTGGTCCTGAGCTTTTGTTTGTGGGAAGATTTTTAATCACAGTTTCAATTTCAGTGCTTGTGATTGGTCTGTTCATATTTTCTATTTCTTCCTAATTCAGTCTTGGCAGGCTGTGCATTTCTAAGAATTTGTCCATTTCTTCCAGATTGTCCATTTTATTGGCATAGAGTTGCTTGTAGTAATCTCTCATGATCTTTTCTATTTCTGCAGTGTCAGTTGTTACTTCTCCTTTTTCATTTCCAATTCTATTGATTTGAGTCTTCTCCCTTTTTTTCTTGATGATCTGGCTAATGGTTTATCAATTTTGTTTATCTTCTCAAAGAACCAGCTTTTAGTTTTCTTGATCTTTGCTATAGTTTCCTTCATTTCTTTTTCATTTATTTCTGATCTGATTTTTAAGATTTCTTTCCTTCTGCTAACTTTGAGGGTTTTTTTTGTTCTTCTTTCTCTAACTGCTTTAGGTGTAAGGTTAGGTTGTTTATTTGAGGTGTTTCACGTTTCTTAAGGTAGGATTGTATTGCTATAAACTTCCCTCTTAGAACTGCTTTTGCTGCATCCCATAGATTTTGGGTCATGATGTCTCCATTGTCATTTGTTTCTAGGTATTTTTTTTTTATTTCCTCTTTGATTTCTTCAATGATCACTTCGTTATTAAGTAGTGTATTGTTTAGCCTCCATGTGTTTGTATATTTTATAGACATTTTCCTGTAATTGATATCTAGTCTCATAGCGTTGTGGTCAGAAAAGATACTTGATACAATTTCAATTTTCTTAAATTTACCAAGGCTTAACGTGTGACCCGAGATATCATCTATCCTGGAGAATGTTCCATGAGCATTTGAGAAAAATGTGTATTCTATTGTTTTTGGATGGAATGTCCTATAAATATCAATTAAGTCCATCTTGTTTAATGTATCATTTAAAGCTTGTGTTTCCTTATTTATTTTCATTTTGGATGATCTGTCCATTGGTGAAAGTGGGGTGTTAAAGTCCCCTACTATGAATGTGTTACTGTCTATTTCCCCTTTTATGGCTGTTAGTATTTGCCTTATGTGTTGAGTTGCTCCTATGTTGGGTGCATAAATATTTATAATTCTTATATCTTCTTGGATTGATCCCTTGATCATTATGTAGTGTCCTTCTTTGTCTCTTGTAATAGTCTCTATTTTAAAGTCTATTTTGTCTGATCTGAGAATTGCTACTCCAGCTTTCTTTTGGTTTCCATCTGCATGGAATATCTTTTTCCATCCCCTTACTTTCAGTCTGTTGTGTCTCTACGTCTGCAGTGGTTCTCTTGTAGAGAGCAAATATATGGGTCTTGTTTTTGTATCCATTCACCAATCTGTGTCTTTTGGTGGGAGCATTTAGTCCATTTACATTTAAGGTAATTAACAATATGTATGTTCCTATTCCCATTTTCTTAATTGTTTTCGGTTCGTTATTGTAGCTCTTTTTCTTCTCTTGTGTTTCTTGCCTAGAGAAGTTCCTTTAGCATTTGTTGTAAAGCTGGTTTGGTGGTGCTGAACTCTCTCAACTTTTGCTTGTCTGTAAAGGTTTTAATTTCTCCATCAAATGTGAATGAGATCCTTTCTGGGTAGAGTAATCTTGGTTGCAGGTTTTTCTCCTTCATCACTTTAAATATGTCCTGCCACTCCCTTCTGGCTTGCAGAGTTTCTGCTGAAAGATCAGCTATTAACCTATGGGGATTCCCTTGTGTGTTATTTGTTGTTTTTCCCTTGCTGCTATTAATATGCTTTCTTTGTATTTAATTTTTGACAATTTGATTAATATGTGTCTTGGCGTATTTCTCCTTGGATTTATTCTGTATGGGACCCTCTGTGCTTCCTGGACTTGATTAACTATTTCCTTTTACATATTAGGGAAGTTTTCAACTATAATCTCTTCAAATATCTTCTCAGTCCCTTTCTTTTTCTCTTCTTCTTCTGGAACCCCTATAATTCGAATGTTGGTGTGTTTAATGTTGTCCCAGTGGTCTCTGAGACTGTCCACAGTTCTTTTCATTCCTTTTTCTTATTCTGCCCTGCAGTAGTTATTTCCACTATTTTATCTTCCAGGTCACTCAACCGTTCTTCTGCCTCAGTTATTCTGCTATTGATCCCATCTAGAGTATTTTTAATTTCATTTACTGTGTTGTTCATCGTTATTTGTTTCATCTTTAGTTCTTCTAAGTCCTTGTTAAATGTTTCTTCCATTTTGTCCATTCTATTTCCAAGATTTTGGATCATGTTTACTATCATTATTCTGAATTCTTTTTCAGGTAGACTGCCTATTTCCTCTTCATTTGTTAGGTCTGGTGGGTTTTTATCTTGCTCCTTCATCTGCTGTGTGTTTCTCTGTCTTCTCATTTTGCTTATCTTACTGTGTTTGGGGTCTCATTTTTGCAGGCTGCAGGCTCGTAGTTTCTGTTGTTTTTGGTGTCTGTCCCCAGTGGCTAAGGTTGGTTCAGTGGGTTGTGTAGACTTCCTGGTAGAGGGGACTAGTGCCTGTATTCTGGTGGATGAGGCTGGCTCTTGTCTTTCCGGTGGGCTGGTCCACATCTGGTGGTGTGTTTTGGGGTGTCTGTGTACTTATTATGATTTTAGGCAGCCTCTCTGCTAATGGGTGGGGTTGTGTTCCTGTCTTGCTAGTCGTTTGGCATAGCATGTCCAGCACTGTAGCTTGCTGGTCATTGAGTGAAGCTGGGTGCTGGTGTTGAGATGGAGATCTCTGGGAGATTTTTGTCATTTGATATTATGTGGATCTGGGAGGTCTCTTGTGGACCAGTGTCCTGAAGTTGGCTCTCTCACCTCAGAGGCACAGCACTGACTCTCGGCTGCAGCATCAAGAGCCTTTCATCCACACGGCTCATAATAAAAGGGAGAAAAAGTAGAAAGAAAGAATTAGTAGAAGTAGAAAGAAAGAAAGAAAGAAAGAAAGAAAGAAAGAAAGAAAGAAAGAAAGAAAGGATGGAGGGAGGGAGGAAGGAAGGAGGGAAGGAAAGAAGAAAAGAAAGAAAGAAAGAAGATAAAGTAAAATAAAGTAAGGTAAAATATAATAAAGTTATTAAAATAAAAGAAAAATAATTATTAAGAAAAAAACAGAAAAAAAAAAAAAAAAGAAAAAACGGACAGATAGAACCCTAGGACAAATGGTGGAAGCAAAGCTATACAGCATAAATCTTGCTCTCATAGTCCACCTCCTCAATTTGGGATGATTCGTTGTCTATCCATGTATTCCACAGACGTCAAGTTGATTGTGTTGTGGCTCTTTAATCTGCTGCTTCTGAGGCTGCTGGGAGAGAGTTCCCTTTCTCTTCTTTGTTCTCACAGCTCCCAGGGGCTCAGCTTTAGATTTGGCCCTACCTCTGCGTGTAGGTCACCGGAGGGCGTCTTTTCTTCGCTCAGACAGGACGGGGTTAAAAGAGCCGCTGATTCGGGGGCTCTGGCTCACTTAGGCCAGGGGGAGGGAGGGTCACGGAGTGCGGGGCGAGCCTGCGTAGGCAGAGGGCGGCGTGACATTGCACCAGCCTGAGGCGTGCCGTGCGTTCTCCCGGGGAAGTTGTCCCTGGATCCCGGGACCCTGGAAGTGGCGGGCTGCACAGGCTCCCCGGAAGGGGGTTGTGGAGAGTGACCTGTGCTCGCACACAGGCTTCTTGGTGGTGGCAGCAGCAGCCTTAGCATCTCATGCCTGTCTCTGGGGTCCGTGCTTTTAGCCGCGGCTCTCACCCGTCTCTGGAGCTCCTTAAAGCAGGGCTCTTAATCCCCTCTCCTCGCGCACCAGGAAACAAAGAGGGAAGAAAATGTCTCTTGCCTCTTCGGCAGGTCCAGACATTTCCCTGGACTCCCTCCCGGCTAGCCGTGGTGCACTAACCCTCTGCAGGCTGTGTTCACACTGCCAACCCCAGTCCTCTCCCTGAGATCCAACCAAAGCCCGAGCCTCAGTTCCCAGCCCCGCCCGCCCCGGCGGGTGAGCAGACAAGCCTCTTGGACTGGTGAGTGCTGGTCTGCACCGATCCTGTGTGCGGGAATCTCTCCACTTTGCCCTCCGCACCCCTGTTGCTGTGCTCTCCCCTTGCGGCTTCGAAGCTTCCCCCCTCCGCCACCCGCAGTCTCCACCCGCGAAGGGGCTTCTTAGTGTGTGGAAACCTTTCCTCCTTCACGGCTCCCTCCCACTGGTGCAGGTCCCGTCCCTATCGTTTTGTCTCTGTTTATTCTTTTTTCTTTTGCCCTACCCAAGTACGTGGGGGGTTTCTTGCCTTTTGGGAGGTCTGAGGTCTTCTGCCAGCGTTCAGTAGGTGTTCTGTAGGAGTTGTTCCACGTGTAGATGTATTTCTGGTGTATCTGTGGGGAGGAAGGTGATCTCCACATCTTACTCTTCCACTGTATTCCCAGAAACCCCGTTGCTGTTATTTCTAAAGAAAATATGCATTATAAGTATGATGATTAATGCACTTATACAATTTAGTGGAAGGACAAGTGTAGGAAGAGTAAAGTTTCAGAAAATGATTTCTTCATATGTATCAAGAGATGTAAAATGTTCAAAGCTTAAGACCAAGTGATATTCTTTCTAGCCATGGCACATTTAGTTGTCCTGTCTGCTCAGGCTTCTGTTAGCTCTGATAGTTTTTTAGACTTGCCCTGCTTTTTAATGACCTGGATAGTTTTGAGAAGGACTGGTCAGTTATTTTGTAGAAAGAAGATCCACTGGATTCCTGTGATGGTTATAATGGGTTTACGGGTTTGGGGAGGAAGACCACCGAGGTGAAGTGTCATTTTCACCTCATCATATCAAGTCTAGATACTGTGACTCATCTATTGATGTCGCCCTTGATCTCCTGGCTACGGTGCTGTTTGTCAGGTTCCTCCACTTTCTATATATTTTACTCCTTTAATTTGCTGTACTCTAGAAGGAAGTCACTCTGTGCAGCCCACATTCATGGAATGGGGAACAATTTTTTTTTTGAAGAAATATTTAGTTACCATAATTCTAGAAATATATAACTAGTTAATTCTGGTATTTCCATAAGGGGAGTCATTATATAAGCATTACAAATACCATTTAAAGAAAATCATGTTTATACATTGCCTAATGTCCTCATTGGTTACCCATTTATAGACTTGGGTTAAATGAAAGATCTTGCCCATTAAAAATATTTTGGAGGGTCTCTGCAATATTAGCATACTGTCAAGTTTGGGGTCACCCTCTTGCTATCAAAACATGTAATTAAACTTTTACTTTGAGAAAATTGTCAATCCACAGGCTGTTGTAAGAAAGAATACAGAGAGATCTCAAGTACCTTTTATCCAATTTCCCTCAATGGTAACATCTTGTAAGACTATAGTGTAAGATCACAGCCAGCATGTCTGCTTTGATAAAATCCTCTGATCTTACACAGATTTTATCTGTTTTACTTGTAGTCATTTGTGTGTATTTAGTTCTATGCAATTTTAACACCTGTAGAGGTTCATGAATCTACCACCATCACCAAGTACAGAAATGTTCTGTCATTCCAAGGATCCCTCATGTTAACCTTTTATTACCACATCCTCCCTCATTCTGACCCCCACGCCCCATCTCTAACTCCTGGAAACCACTTATCTGTTCATTTCTATAATTTGTCATTTCAAGGATGTTACATAAATAGATTCATATCATATGTGACCTTTTGAGATTGGCTTCCCCCCAATTAGCATATAATTCCCTTGAGATTCATCCATGTTGTTGCATATATCAATATTCCCTTCCTTTTTATTGCTGGGTAGAATTTCATGGTATGGATGTACAACTGTTTGTTTAAATATTCACCCATTGAAAGATAGCTAGATTTGTCTCTGTTTGCTGTTTTGGACCCTTATGAATAAGCTACTATAAACATTTCATACAGGTTTTGGTGTGAACATAATTCTTTATCTCAATGGGACAAATGCCTAAGATGGTTTAGTTTTCAAGGATTTGCCAAATTGTTTTCCTCTAACTGAGCCTGTCCTCTTCACATATCCTATTAGGAAAGACATAGAAAAACAATGGCATAGCTAAAATGCTTCCTACAAATTACCAGAATAGATATAGATATAAAAATTTTAATATAAATTTTATTGAAGTGTAGTATACAACTTGAAATGTGCATGATCATTGAGTGTAGTTTAATGATTTTTCACAAGGTGAACACATACATGTTACCAGCACCCAGAGCAGGGAACAGAACTTTACTTGGATCTTGGAAGATGCTCATGTCTCTGGTCTACTTTCAAAATTTACGTTCATGGTTTCAAATTGTATGTATTTTTACATCTGGCTTCTCTTGTTGAATGCTGTCTTTCTGAGATTAATCCATGATTTGACATATTGTTGCATATGACAGAGTTCATTCATTCTCATTTCTGTGTAATAGTCCATTGTAGGAATCTACCAAAATTTAGTTACCTATTTTACTGCTAATTATATTTCACTTGATCCCAGTTTTTAGCTCTGATGAATAGTACTTGTATGTGTCATTCTTGTATGTGTCTCTCGATGAACATATAGAAGCATTTCTTTTGAGTGTAAACCGTGAGAAAAATAGCTAGTTTGGATAATACATATATACTTAGTTTTAGTAGATTTAAAAAGGAAAAAAAAAAAAAAGGCCAAGGGCATTATTGGGTGTTTGTCAGATGTGGAGGGTTTGTCTTTTGAGGGGTCTCCTAAACCATTTACCAGAGGGTTTTCTGAAGTGGCTCTGCTAATTCATGTTCCCATCCGCAATGTGAGATCTCCATATCCAAATATGTGTTTTAAATCTCTTTTTTCTGTCACATGAGAAAAACTGCGATTAAAAATGCTAAAAGTTTTTTTTTTTTTCATATCATATAGCTAATAAGAGAAGAATCCTTGGTTTGACCCCATGTTTCCCTAACTCCAGTGATATTCTTTTTCTATTAGACCACAGTGTCAATTCCTTGACTTCAATAAATATGCTTCAATTTAACCCTCACTTTTCACATCAATGAATGCCTCATATATTTTACTCCTTTGATGTCCTTCTACTCAAGGTTCAACACAGGTAAACCATGTCTCCCTCCCTCCCTAATTCTGCCAGATCACATCCATCTCCTCCTACTTTTCATCAATTGTATTAAGTTGCCACCACATTACTTCAGTGAATGCCCTTATTTTAATATTTAACTTCTAACTATCCTTAGTTTAGTATCTTGTCATTTAGAGTGCAGGTTCTTTGAGAGTCAATATTCTATATCCTCTATATCTCTCCCTTTTATCAATGCAGTTAATAATCAATTAAAACTGTTAAATTAATTGACATCTAGCCACCTCACACTTAAAATGGTCGTCTAAATGAAATAGCAGACCAATGGAAAGCAAAATCTTGAAACATAGAATGTTTTGAAGGAAGTTGCACATATATAGTCTGAAATGGCAGACACATTGAATTCCAAAATAATGAGTGGAGCTACATTTTATTGTGCAGTAGTATTTATAATTTACTGAGTTCAATAAATCTGGACTAAATAAAACACTCAGTCACAAGTTAAGTGAAATATGTTACTTGAGGGAAATTTAAATTAAGAATAAAAAGTTATATGCTAAGAGTTGGTTTTAGATGAGACTTGAAAAATAGATGGGGAATTAATGAGATGGAAACTATCTGACAATAATTATTCTCAATCAATCATAACGTTTATAAGGGAAAGATTTTTACTTCTGGGAAGGAGAAGATTTTGTTTAATTTATATCTGTTTGGAGGGTACCTATTACATATGTCTGAGTGTTTTAGATGATTTGATATGAATCAACAAATGGAAGAAGTTTCTAAAACCATAAGAAACACAAAGAAAACCATGGACAGTAATTTGTTCCAAAATTTCTGACACCATTTGTATAAAATGACCTTGGTTTGACATCTTTAGAACTTCCTGTTAAACGTGTAGGATGAGACCACTGTACACTAAATAGACTCTACAATAATTAAAACTTTTCATCACCTAAACAATTCACATTCTTCATATTATCATAAGGTTTTCTGTTATATAAAGACAATTTGTATCCAGTTCACTGTGCAGCAGAAGAACTGAATTTGTACCGAGTCAGTGGTGAAATCCAGCCTAGAACAGTGGCTCCTGGCATTGGTCATAGGTAGTGAACTTGCTCCTGCATTATGGTCAGTGAAAGACAAACCCCAGGAACAGAGTTTCAGTATTTGACCTGAGGTCCTCTTACTCAGGGGTCCCCAACACTCCCCCACCAGCCCCGGGCCAGGCTGCACAGCAGGAGGTGAGCAGCGGGCAAGCAAGCAAAGCTTCATCTGCCGCTCCCCGTTGCTCCCCATCAGTCACATTACTGCCTGAACCATCCCTCCCCGACTCCGCTGTCCCTGGAAGAATTCTCTTCCATGAAACAGGTCCCTGGTGCCAAAACGGTTGGGGACCACTGCTCTTACTTGAACGTTTATACTTCTCTAGTGCTCAAGTAATATTGAGGCTACTGGAACTATATCTATGAAAGTCAAAAAGCAAGTGACCAAAGAAAACATGCAAATGTTGCACAATAAACATGAAAATATGCTGAACTTCTTAGTAATCAACAATTCAACTTAAAATAATAAAATACCAACTCTACCTATTATATTGCAAAATTAAAAAATTTATAAAATCTAATATTGATAAGCATGTGGAGAAAGGATCACTCCCATACGTAGTCTCTGGAAGTTTTATGGCTACCACACTTTTAGACGGTAATATAATCAAAATTTTAAATATATCTATCCTTTCATTTAGAAATTTGTTTCTAGAAATATATAACAATACTTACTGAAATGTTTAAGGACATATGTATATGTGTTTGTGTTTGTGTTGCGTGCATACTATATATAATAATAATTTTATCTATATATGTAAATGATTTAAAATAGTAAGTAATTGATGGAAATATAACATGGAGGACTGGTTAAGTTACACCTGAATATTATATAGCCATTAAAAATAACAACCACAGAAGTTTTTATACTGACTTAGAAGAGTGAATTCAGATTGCTAATCATAAAAAGTAAATTGCACAAAATAATATGACCTAACTTCCTATTTTGGAAAGTAAAACTGCATAGAGTATAGTTTATATATATAAAGTATATATCTCACAAGATTAAAAATCTGAGAAGGAGTTGTGAAAGTCTGCTTGGATGAAATAAAACAAAACAGTCCTGCCATTAATCAAGCTGAGTTACCAGGAAACGTTGTTTCTCCCAAGGTCATGCAGTGGCTGGAAAATACCCCAGAAATCCCCGCTCTTCTAGTGACTGCTGTTCTTTTCAGCAATGCCCCCAGTCCTGCTTTAATATATCCCTCTCTAGGAAGACATCCAATAGCCAACCATCCCACCTCTCCATGGCTTCCAGTCCCTAGTACATCCCACTTCTCCTAACCCCACCTGAGAAGCAACAACCAGTCCAGAGCTTATCCCAGCTTCCATTAGGTCCCCCTCAAAGACCTTCAGTGGGTGCCAAACCATACACTAGATACGTCCCTCTTCTCCTTGTCAGGAGCATCCTGTTGTTCCTCTGGGGTGTCTGCTCTTGATTCCTTGAGTCAAGAAAATCGATTTTGTAAGAATATAGATTTGCTCCCAGTGGTCTTTGGCAATTTAACTAGGTTTTAAAAATAACATGAACATATATGTATATTTAGAGATGTATGCATGTGCCTGTCTCTCTCTCTACTTATCTATCATCTCACTAGATAAAACAAAAAGTTCTGGAAGGCACTTATCACATTTAAGCAGGTATGTGAACAGAGGAGTGTTGAAGAGAACTTTCACTGATAACTTATAGGGTTTACAATGGATACACATTAGTGTTTTCTTATTTTTTTAAGAGAGGAAATTAATGAATAAAAAAATAATTCACCTGAGTCAGTTCTCTGTCTCTGTACAAACACACCCATACACACACCCACATCTGCACACATTCACACACTGCTTCTTAGAAAAATGAACATCTTGAATTTAGACCATAGAAACTACAGATTATTATAAGCAGCTATTCCTTTGTTTACTAAAATCAAAATCTATACTTTAATTTTAATCTGAAAGGTATTTTTCTCAAATAAAAACTATTAAAATAAGCAATAAAATACATACATATAATATATAATTATATACATATAATTGTATTGCTCTTATATGTATATATTGCTTATATATTATATAATAAACTTTTATTGCTTAATAAATATCTATACCTATAGCTATATCTATATATAACAATCGTGTTTAAAATAAACTGGGACTGAGAATCAGAGTAAAGGTTTACTTGCTCAGGACTTAGTTAAATCAATCTCAAGGTGTGGTTCTCTGGTATGTACCTGGCAACAAGGAGCATGTGGATGAGAAAGAAAACCAAGTAGTGGAGCGGTAATGGGCCATAGTTCGTCTTAATTACCTGCCATTGCTGTTCTTGCTTCTCTAAAAGGGAACACAGATGGAAAAGTAATTAATGCATAAACTAATTTGTCATCTCATTTGCCAATTGAACATGATAAGTAAAACAGATTGCAGGAAATATTCAGCAGGTTGAAGTAAGGTGAGACCAGTTGGGTGAGATGAAGAGATACTTATGGTTGCATTGCAATAAACCTTAAAACTAATTATGCATTCCCTTGCATATTATTTTAGCAAGGAGGCAACAGAAAAAAAGGACAATTCTTCATTTTTTTGGTTTTTGTTTTGTTTTGGATACAAATATGACCAAGAACATTGTATACTAATTCAGCACGTGTTTTGGCAACAAATCAGATTCAGTGCCAATAATTATCATGTATAAATCCAAATCTGAAAAAATCCATCCAATCTACCATTATTAAACCAGCCTCTGTTTTTTACAGAATGGCAAATAAATTTTCAACATTAGTAGTCAAAGTAAAAGTGTAATTTTTTGAATTGTGACTCTCTTTGGAATCATTTAGTCTGAATTCATTTTGTTCAGAAAAAATATTTATACTAGTCTATAAAATATTCATGTTAAAATATTGTATGACTGTCGGGTACAAGGTGGTGTGCTAATGCTGTGAGTGGGTTTTCCATATACTTCACTAAAAAGTTGCAGAAAATGAAAGGAATTAAAGTCAAAATGTGTGGTAAATATCTGCCCTTGAATCGCCTTCCTTTTAATGTTGATTGCAATGAGTTGAGCTACTGGGCTCTTCTTCATATTTAAGTGAGAAAAGTTTGCAAGCATGTGGGAAGAAAAATCAAGAAAATGGGCAACTGAGAGATGTCACTTCCCATGAGGGAAAGTAAATAAGAGTATTAGGTGCAGAAAGGATTTTAAATATTTTGCAGTCCATCCTGTACCTCACTTCTCATTTTAGGCATTCCTAGCAACATGAAACCAGTTACCTGGATATTTCATAGTGAAGTTGGGGCTACATGTTAACTTATGATTATGGATGTGAAAGTTTTTTTTTTTTTTTAATTTCAAAAGGTCATACGGATATGAGATATAATTCTCACATATCTGAATTTTTAACATAACCTTATATTGTTGTTATCTATTATTATTATTATTATTATTATTATTATTATTATTATTATTATTA